>NW_025535510.1:0-57500 GCF_020615455.1 Coregonus clupeaformis
TGGAAGCTTGCTTCAGAGCTCGGGTATTTTCTGTATACCAGGGAGCTAGTTTCTTATGACAAATGTTTTTCGTTTTTAGGGGTGCAACTGCATCTAGGGTATTGCGCAAGGTTAAATTGAGTTCCTCAGTTAAGTGGTTAACTGATTTTTGTCCTCTGACGTCCTTGGGTAGGCAGAAGGAGTCTGGAAGGGCATCAAGGAATTTTTGTGTTGTCTGAGAATTTATAGCACGACTTTTGATGCTCCTTGGTTGGGGGTCTGAGCAGATTATTTGTTGCATTGCAAACGTAATAAAATGGTGGTCCGATAGTCCAGGATTTTGTGGAAAACATTAAGATCTACAACATTTATTCCATGGGACAAAACTAGGTCCAGAGTATGACTGTGGCAGTGAGTAGGTCCAGAGACATGTTGGACAAAACCCACTGAGTCGATGATGGCTCCGAAAGACTTTTGGAGTGGGTCTGTGGACTTCTCCATGTGAATATTAAAATCACCAAAAATTAGAATATGATCTCGCTATGACTACAAGGTCTGATAGGAATTCAGGAAACTCAGAGAGGAACGCTGTATATGGCCCAGGAGGCCTGTAAACAGTAGCTATAAAAAGTGATTGAGTAGGCTGCATAGATTTCATGACTAGAAGCTCAAAAGACGAAAAACGCCATTTTTTTTTGTAAATTGAAATTTGCTATCGTAAATGTTAGCAACACCTCCGCCTTTGCGGGATGCACGGGGAATATGGTCACTAGTGTAACCAGGAGGTGAGGCCTCATTTAACACAGCAAATTCATCAGGCTTAAAGTGATGACTGGAGACTCCTATAACTCACACGCATCGTACTACTGGAGTTGAACCTACCCAGAGCTTGGCTGATTTCAATGGAAAATCACTGAGCTACTGCAGAACCAGTTTGAGTGACTGTGTAAGTGAGTTGGCAAAGCCCACACACCACAGCAGTGAAAAAAGGCTGTTCATCACTAGCTAAAATCTTGTTTCACTAATCACCCTAAAAACCTTGGAGGCGGAAACAGGGTAGAGAAAGAAGAGCAATTAGTCCCCATAGGTTCACATCAACACGCACGCACTGGGCAGAGGAGGAAGTGCAGCGCTCTGTTTAAATATCCATCATCCTCCTCTCCAGCCCAGCTCCCAGCAGCCCCGGGACCAGGAAGAAAAGGAACAGAACGTACTCAGCAGAAAGAAAAGAGAAACTTTGTTCTGACTTGACATTATAGCCGAGTTGAACTTGAACTCCCTTAGAGAACTATTCTAGTAGTCTCAGTAGTTACTGTCATGAGTCAGGGTCTCGCTCTCCTTACATCAGCTCCATCAGTAAGGGGCCGCACCTCAGCCTGCTGGAAGATGTGTGTGTGTGTGTGTGTGTGTTGCCTGTGGGTTACTGAGAATTTCCACTGCCTTCTCCAGTCACAAAGACAGGTCTGTAGACCTACTGAACACTACCTGGAGCAGGGTAGCAGGGGGGGACACAGGAAGGATGTGTGTGTGTGTGAGAGAGAGAGAGTGTGTGGGTATTTGAACGTTAATCTGTGTGTTAGTGAAGGGTCGGTCAGAGGGCTCCGTGCCAGCCAGGCCACAGGAAACACCTGTGGGTGTACTGTAGTAGAGGGCGTTTTCTGGTGTGACATGATATTCTGCCTTCCGACATCACCGGCTAATACCACCACTTCCTGTCTGGTCAGCTCCACCCCCAGTGGCCAGAGTCTCAGCACCTCGTCATATGCCCTCTCACAACATACTATAGCACCAGGATTTCCGTTAGCCGGTAATAGCCGGCTTTTGGCCGTTAAAAAAATAGAAAAGCTAATAAATTAAATTGGCACCGGCCAAAATACCAGCTGATGTAAATACATTTTACCAGTCAGGCTTATCAGTCAACGGGTTAATTTGCATAATTTACTGGAATTAAATTATGTCACGTGTCCAGTATTCATTATGTATCTTATTTATAACACGATACAGATATAGAGCCATTGAGCAGAAAATCTGTCAGACAGTGCTTTTATAAGCCCAATCATTGCGTAACAATTCTAAATGCAATCATGTGTTAGAAATCGTTTTTGGGCCACGACTAAAAAGAGCTACTAATTATTCCTCAACTGGTAATTGAAGAGCACTTCCCATTCAAATGCATAGGCAACGGAAGGCAGGCTTCATCAGCGCATCACACACCACTTTGCAATGAGCTGGAGGCAGTATGCATTTAAAAACATATAGCTACTTCATTGTTTGAAACCTGAACGTTTTAATACATATGAGGCATGTTTTTCCCAATTATTTGATACAGACTTCCATAGAGTATGCCACTGAAACCAGTAGACTGTCTGTTTTCTACTGGTTTTCAACTTTCTTTCATTGTCCGCACATTCACGCGTAGCCTACTGCCTTGTGTACATTGCTGCGCTAATAACGCTAAGAAATACAAGTTGATCAACATTTTAAGGTAAACGTTCTGATCGGTTACATCTGATCCATTTCTTTAAAAAGAAAATACAAATATGATGTAGCCAAAGCCTACTGTGTTGTGTGAATTTGGGATCTATCTTCCCACAACTGTCCCAGAGTCTGTTTGGGCTATTTCTTTCTCGACAAGCTGAGCAATAGAATAGGTAAACTTTTCTGCTATGGGGGATAATAGATTGACATAGGCGTTGCGTCCATAAGGCTAGGGGAAGCTTTCCCTAAGTAAACTGAATTAAATTGCCAAAAATTATATAGCCTAATTAGCCTACTGTCTATACAGAAATAAATAAAATCTTTCAAAATAGGCTACTCAAGCATAATTTGGCCACAGAGGATCATTAGCTTCCCCTAGCCTTAAAAAAACAAAGTTGTGGATTGTTTTAAAATCGCATCATCTACAGTCGGCAAATACCAAATAGATGATTGTTGAGTTGCGACTGTCAGTGAAGAGTTGAGAGGCCCTACCAGGCGTATCCCAATATAAAAAAATGAAATTGCGGGAAAACATAGTTTGGAAAGCAAATGGCTCTAATTTTGGTAATTTTTCTGTTTTTAAACAACTAAATTGACAAACGTTGGTTCAATTATTTGAATTCCATTTTGTTTATTTTTCCCTGTGAGTTTCTCTGGAGATGAATCAGATCCAGCCTGAACTATGCAATGTATTAGGGAGTTGTAGTTTCCAACAGGCCAATATTCTACACAGTTTAGCGCATAAAATGTGGTAATTAACTACAATGACCATAATCCATTGGGCATCTACTGTCCGGTCTGTGTTTCTTTTACGCCTGCTACAAAAGAGACAGAAGAATGTGCAATCATGAGGGGATATAGAGAGCAGCTGTTGCTTCGCAAGGCATCTCTACCTGAACATGCATGATCTAAGATAAGTGATTGATAGTTGGTATTCAGCAGTCATAAAAGTATGCCTTATTTACTTTGTGAAGAACTACTAAAATAGTGATTTTGTCAGACAGCATAGGCAGCAGCTCTATAGAGATGAGATGATGACTTGGAATGAAATAATAAAGTCATCAAATGAAACAAATGTAATATACAAAACAACTAAAATATTTTATTAAAGCAAAGTAAAGTGAATAAATGATGGTTAATAAGTGATAAGCAGTAATGGGCAAACACTACCATCATGGGACTTTATTAATAGTTTTATTCTGTGTTGTTACAGCATTCAAACCGAAATCGAAAACTGTGATTATTCTTTTTATAATCTAACCGAAAGCGAACCGACCTCAAAAAGCACTAATCGCTCAGCACTAAAAACACACACACACACACACACACACACACACACACACACACACACACACACACACACACCAACCCACACACACACACACACACACCAACCCACATGTGTGTGCATTCTGGCACACATTCCTCCTGCCCTTCACATACGCTGTGTCACTCAAGAATGCACAAACATATATCTCCCAAATATATATCCCCCTGCCACACACACGTCGCCCCCGCCACACACACGTGCTTCTGCATGTTTAGAGGAGTGTGTTTCTACGGAGGTAAGCAGGTTTCTACGGGAGAGAAGGGGTGAATATGAGGCTCAATCACCAGTTAAATGCCAACTGACAAACATACACAACACTCCTAGATAAAGGGTTTAGATAGGAATAAGGGAGCATTGTTACAGAATCCTATTGTTGAATCATAACGTTGAATCATACGGTTACCCAGACGTTCTGCTTTTCACTCCCTACCTACATGTACATAGTACTTCAATCAATCACCTAACCAAACCTGATCACATCAGAAGATATCCTCCTCGCAATCTCTAAAATACAACAGCCACATGACAACTTTGTTTGGACGTCGTAAAAGGATCATTCGCCGAAACTGAAGAGATATAGCTAGCTAGCGATAGAGACCTGCTAGCTACATTAGCTAGCTAGCTGGGATTTTCTACAAGGAATCTGCCTAAACGAAAAAAGCGTATTCTCAAAAGTGGGTGTGCCACCTACTCCCGTTGCCTGCTGCACTGGCTGCTTGGATTCCACCTGGCGATCTGTTCACTGTCTGCCTGGCCTCTCTCCCGAGCTTTCGCTCGCCTTCAGCTCATATGCACTGTTGGGGCGAGTGACTCTGAACTTACAATGGCTAGCCCCATGTCGTTATATTTCTTTCTTGTGCTTTATGCTATTTGCCTCATGACTCCTGTGTGCTTTGTTGACTATGAACTTGCTTGTTTACCCGACCGTGGGACAGACTGTTTGTTCCCAGACTCAGGACTCTGAGACTCTATTGGTTACACGGACTCCTATCCTATTCTAACCACCTCTCGCCCGCTTTGTATTCATGTTACCTGATGAAATTGCTGTACAATATGATCTTGTTGCCATCTGATGCACATTCAAATGTTATAAAAAATCAACACAGCAGAGCTCTCCCTGTCCTCTGCCGTGCCCTGATTGTATTACTGCTGATGATATCTGGAAATGTGCATGTACACCCTGGCCCGTCTACTGTTGCTGGCCCCAATTCTGACTTGTGCTCTGATATCTGCTTCACTGATTTCTGCTCTCGTAAAAGCCTGGGTTTTCTGCACTTTAACACTAGAAGCTTGATAACTAAAATTTGATAAATTGAAAGTGTGGGTTCACAGCTCCAATCGAAATGTGTTGGTCTTTACTGAGACGTGGTTAAGAAAGAGTGTTTTGAACACAGATGTTAACCTTTCTGGTTATAAACTTTTTCAGCAAGACAGATCTTCCAAAGGTGGTGGAGTGGCAATCTTTACCAAGGAACACCTTCAGGGCTCAGTTATCTCCACCAAGTCTGTCCCCAAACAATTTGATTTGCTGGTTTTAAGCATGAAACTTTAAAATAGCTCTTTGTTGACTGTTGCTGGGTGTTATCGTCCTCCATCAGCACCGGCCTGTACTCTACCTGCCCTAAGCTCTCTCCTGGCCCCTTACACTAAGTCTGAATTTGTCCTGCTAGGTGACCTAAACTGGGACATGCTTAAACCACCTGACCAAGTCCTAAAGCAATGGGACTCCCTAAATCTTTCTCACATTATTACCAATCCCACAAGGTATGACTCCAAACAACCAGGAAAGGCTACTCTCCTTGATGTTATCCTCACAAATAATCCTGATAGGTATCAGTCTGGGGTTTTCTGTAATGACCTTAGTGATCACTGTTTTACAGCCTGTGTTCGTAATGGCTGCTCAGTGAAACAACCTGTCCTGATCTGTCATAGACACTTGCTAAAAAACTTTAATGAGCAAGCCTTCCTTCATGACCTGGCCTCTGTAAATTGGTATAGAACCAGCTTGATCCCCTCTGTTGAAGACGCTTGGATATTTTTAGTGGTATTGTTAAAGAAAAAGAGAATTAAAAACAGGTTCAGCCCCTGGTTCGACCGTGATCTGGCAGAGTTACTCCACCTCAAGAATTCCATTTGGCGAAAGGCTCGGCACACGCATACTCAAGCTGACTGGCTCTCGTTCAGGCAAATGAGAAATAAGTGCACTCTCTGTGGGTCTAACCCCAAGAAGTTCTGGAAAACGGTTCAAGACCTGGAGAATAAACCCTCCTCCTCACAGCTGCCCATGTCCCTTAATGTTGATGATGTAGTTGTTAATGACAAGGAGCACATGGCTGTGCTCTTTAATCACCACTTCATTAAGTCAGGATTCCTATTTGACTCAGCCATGCCTCCTTGCCCGTCCAACATTTCCTCATCTCCCGACCCTTCTAATGTGACTAGCCCCGATGCTCCTCCCTCTTTTCCCCCTGCCCCGCTAATACATTTCTCCCTGCAGGCGGTCACTGAGTCTGAGGTGCTAAAGGAGCTCCTTAAACTTGACCCCAAAATAACATCTGGGTCAGATGGTTTCGATCCTTTCTTCTTTAAGGTTGCAGCCCCTATCATCGCCAAGCCTATCTCTGACCTTTTTAACCTGTCTCTCCTCTCTGGGGAGGTTCCCATTGCTTGGAAGGCAGCCATGGTGCGTCCTTTATTTAAAGGGGGAGATCAAGCTGATCCTAACTGTTATAGGGCAATTTCTATTTTGCCCTGTTTATCAAAAGTGTTGGAAAAACTTGTCAATAATCAACTGATTGGCTTTCTTGATGTCTATAGTATTCTCTCTGGTGTGCAATCTGGTTTCCCCTCAGGTTATGGAGGTGTCACTGCAACCTTAAAAGGTCCTAAATGATGTCACCATTGCCCTTGATTCTAAGCAATGTTGTGCTTCTATTTTTATTGACTTGGCCAAAGCTTTTGATACGGTAGACCATTCCATTCTTGTGGGTCGGCTAAGGAGTATTGGTGTCTCTGAGGGGTCTTTGGCCTGGTTTGCCAACTACCTCTCTCAAAGAGTGCAGTGTATAAAGTCAGAACATCTGCTGTCTCAGCCACTGCCTGTCACCAAGGGAGTACCCCAGACTTCATCCAAGAAATCGGAAATACAGACATTGTCATCCTACAAGAAACATGGTATAGAGGAGACGGACCCACTGGTTGCCCTCTAGGTTACAGAGAGCTGGTAGTCCCATCCACCAAACTACCAGGTGTGGAAGAGACTCAGGGGGTATGCTAATTTGGTATAGAGCAGACCTAACCCACTCTATTAAAATTAGTCAAAACAGGAACATTTTACATCTGGCTAGAAATTAATAAGGAAATGATCTCAACAGAGAAAAATGTCCTCATGTGTGCTACCTCTATCCCCCCAATAGAATCCCCATACTTTAACGATGACAGCTTCTCCATCCTAGAGGGGGAGATCAACCATTTCCAGGCCCAGGGACATGTACTAGTCTGTGGCGACCTAAACGCCAGAATTGGACAAGAACCTGACACTCTCAGCACACAGGGGGACAAACACCTACCTGGAGGTGACCGTATTCCCTCCCAAATATGCCCCCTTAGACACAACTATGACAAAACAACCCAAAAAAAATGGGTCACAACTCCTGCAGCTGTGTGGCATGCTGGGTATGTACGTAGTCAATGGTACTTTATCACTGACCTCAACCCAGAGTCTCTCAGAGCGTTCAGTCAGCCCACTAACACCCCTATCAGATCACAGCAAAATCACAGTCTACCTGAACAGAGCAATACTCAATCATGAGGCATCAAAGGCAAAAGAACTGCACAATATTAAGAAATGCTATCGATGGAAGGAAAGTAGTGTAGAAACCTACCAAAAAACAATTAGGCATCATCAAATTCAATCCCTTTTAGACAACTTCCTGGACAAAACATTTCACAGTAATAGTGAAGGTGTAAACTTGGCAGTAGAAAGCCTAAACAGTATGTGACTCGCTTCAGGAAACTAGGCGTATGTCACGCGTCACTACTTCACAGGAGAGCCATTTGAACGTAAACTTTTTTGTTTAATCAAAATACATTTTTTGCCAGAAATGCCTTCTGGAACATGTGGACTTTCATGTGCCTTAACAACAAACTTGTATGCCGTCTGTAAAAACAAATAAAATTGTTAAATTACGAGCCTAGTTGGTTTAGCCACAGAAAAAGACAGCAACCTTCCCGCTAGCCATGATTGGCTGAGATAATGAGTGGGCTGGACATGCTGAGAGATGAGTTCGAATTTGTCTGCCATATAGCACACTTCTGTCTATTTGAGCTGGTCAGCATGTGTAGGTAATCTTGTCTAACACAGCATTTTTTAAAATATATCGCGTAGTAGAACTGCATAAGTGTTGCTCTCATCTTTCTGATGGACCGAGTTTTGAAATCAGTGGAATTAGAGTATGATAGCTAAGGAGATGGAGAAAACACCTGTCTCTGGATTACATATTCAAACTAAGGGCAACCATGGCATCCGTGACAGAGAGGGAGAAGCGTCCATCCATGTATACAGGTATAATAGTCTAGATAGCTACATTTTCAGATATTACACGTTTCTAATTTTGTCAGAAAGTCGTTTTCATTTCAAGTTAGTGTACTGTTACCTAGCTAGCTAACGTTACCAAATAGGGCGTCAACAAACCCCACAGAGCCCCAGGACAGCAACACAATTAGACCCAACCAAATCATGAGAAAACGAAAAATATTATTTATTTAACAAGAAAACAGAGCAAACTATAATGTTATTTGGCCCTAAACAGAGAGTACACAGTGGCAGAATACCTGACCACTGTGACTGACCCAAACTTAAGGAAAGCTTTGACTATGTACAGACTCAGTGAGCATAGCCTTGCTATTGAGAAAGGTCACCGTAGGCAGACCTGGCTCTCAGGAGAAGACAGGCTATGTGCACACTGCCCACAAAATGAGATGGAAACTAAGCTGCACTTCCTAACCTCCTGCCAAATGTATGACCATATTAGAGACACATATTTCCCTCCGATTACACAGACTCACAAATAATTCAAAAACAAACCCAATTTTGATAAACTCCCATATCTATTGGGTGAAATACCACAGTGTGCCATCACAACAGCAAGATGTGTGACCTGTTGCCACAAGAAAAGGGCAACTAGTGAAGAACAAACACCATTGTAAATACAAACCATACTTATGTTAAATTATTTTCCATTTTGTACTTTAACTATTTGCACAATGTTACAACACTGTATATAGACAGAATATGACATTTGAAATGTCTCTATTCTTTTGGAACTTATGTGAGTGTAATATTTACTGTTAACTTTTTATTGTTTATTTCACTTTTGTTTATCCATTTCACTTGCTTCGGCAATGTAAACATATGTTTCCCATGCCAATAAAGCCCACTGAATGTAATTGACAGAGACAGAGAGAGACAGGAAAGAAGCGGCACATGGACTAGGCTATCATTGACAGGGCTTAGGGGTTAGAGGTTAGAATGGTCACTTCTCAAATGGCAGTGGACTGGAGGGCCACAGTAGGAGGAAAGGGAAAACTCAGCACACACACTTTACAGCTTCCTCTCTTAGGTCGGACCAGCTAGTGTGTGTGTGTGTGTGTGTGTGTGTGTGTGTGTGTAGTACGCGGTGGGCTGAACAGGTAGATGAGCAGCACAGGAATAAAGGATGAATGTGTGTGAACATTTTCTCAGCTGGGGCTTTTTCAGACCAAACACAGGAAGTCACAGGGACCAGAGTGGTGCAGTGGCTTTATCCTCTCTCTCTCTTCTTCTCTCTCTCCCTCTCTCTCCCTCTCCCTCTCTCCCTCTCTCCCCTCTCTCCCTCTAGCCTGGCTTGACTGCAGTCCCAACCTAAAACACTCAGACACAGTCAGGTTTATACAGTAGAATATCACATAGCTAAATATACCCTCTAAATATCCACCCAGTCAGTATATGAGGGAAAGAGACAGAGGAGGAGAAGAGGCAGCGTGTCCTAGACTCTCCTGAACCCTGACGGTCTGACAGACAGACAGAGCCCCAGGCAATAAAACACATACACTCTAACACACAGCATTGTGTTTTATAATAAATTAATTAAATCATGAGATGACACATTGAGGCCCAGACATCAAAGCAGTGCTGGAATTCTGAGGAAGATGAGGAGGAGGAGGGTGCTGGAGGTCACACAGCCAGGCCCTAATGGCCTGGTATATCCCTCTCATTCCCTCCACCCCCCTCATTCCCTCCACCCCCCTCATTCCCTCCATCTCCCTTATTCCCTCCACCCCCCTCATTCCCTCCATTTTATTCCCTCCATCCCCCCTCATTCCCTCCACCCCCTCATTCCCTCCATCCCCCTCATTCCCTCCACCTCCCTCATCCCCTCCATCCCCCTCATTCCCTCCATCCCCCTCATTCCCTCCATCCCCCTCATTCCCTCGTGTTTGTGTTTGTGTGGTATGGGATTGTAAAATATAGAATTGTATTTGTCACATACACGTGTTTAGCAGATGTTATTGCTGGTGTAGCGAAATGCTTGTGCTTCTAGCTCCGACAGTGGAGTAATATCTAACAAGTAATATCTAACAATTTCACAACATATACCCAATATACACAAATCTAGTAAGGAATGGAATTAAGAATATATACGTGTATGTATGGACGAGCAATGACAGAGCGGCATGGACTAAGATACAGTAGAATATTATAGAATACAGTATATACATATGAGATGAGTAATGCAAGATATATAAACATTATTAAAGTGACTAGTGTTCCATTTCTTAAAGCGGCCAGTGATTTCTCTTTTATGTTTCTCTGTCCTAAAACTAGGTCAACAAACATCCAAATAGACCTAAGCCTAGTCACCCATTCAACTTTAATACACTTTAGGGAATCAGTTCAAATTCCTCCATCTCTCTCTCTCACACAGACACTTTCACTATGATCATGAGGACCCACACCGAGCAAGCAAGGGGCAAGTGGTTACACAGACGGCGGGGGCGTTCCAGCATCATTTCCTGTGGATTATAATCTATGGAGCGCCAACAGGCTCTGGGAATGTTCTAACTTTATGGGTCAGCTTAGATCTCACTAAAGCTTCCAACAAACTCACTATGACGTCTACACACACACTGAAGTCTAATCACTTGCACAGCGGAAATACCGTAAAACCTCAATTCAAACGCAGTCTCAAATCGCCACCTGTCCCTTTTAAATAGTCTGGAATCGGCACACATTTCAGCAAACAAACACCTGTTTCCAGAATGTTATCCTACGAAGCAAGATAGAGCTCCTCAGGGTTTTCTGAAGCTCGAGACAATTGAGACATGGATTGTGTATGTGTGCAATTCAGAGGGTGAATGGGCAAGACAAAATATGTAAGTGCCTTTGAACAGGGTATGGTAGTAGGTGCCAGGCACACCGGTTTGAGTCTGTCAAGAACACTAACGCTGCTGGGTTTTTCACGCTCAAGTTTCCCGTGTGTATCAAGAATGGTCCACCACCCAAAGGACATCCAGCCAACTTGACACAACTGTGGGATTCATTGGAGTCAACATGGGCCAGCATCCCAGTGGAACGCTTTTGACACCTTGTAGAGTCCATGACCCGATGAACTGAGGCTGTTCTGAGGGCACCTCAATTTTAGGAAGGTGTTCCTAATGTTTGGTATACTCAGTGTATACAGTCATTGGGTTTGACATGGTCGGCTCAACTACCAACAACACGATCTCACGGTCTCACTTCAGTAGTCAACATCTATGGGTGAAGGGAAAGTATACTGAACAAAAATAAACACAACATGCAACAATTTCAAAGATTTTACTGAGTTACAGTTCATATAAGGAAATCAGTCAATTTAAATAAATTCATTAGGCCCTAATCTATGGATTTCACATGACTGGGCAGGGGTGCAGCCATGGGTGGGCCTGGGAGGGCATAGTCCCACCCACTGGGCAGCCAGGCCTAGACAATCAGATTTAGGTTTTCCCCACAAAAGGGCTTTATTACAGACAGAAATACTCCTCAGCACATGCCCCCCCTCAGACGATCCCGCAGGTGAAGAATCCAGATGTGGAGATCCTGGTCTACAGTTGTGAAGCCGGTTGGACGTACTGCCAAATTCTCTAAAACAACGTTTGAGGCAGTTTATGGTAGAGAAATGAACATTCAATTCTCTGGCAACAGCTCTGGTGGATATTCCTGCAGTCAACATGACAATTGCACGCTCTCTCAAAACTTGAGATATCTGTTGCATTGTATTGTGTGACAAAACTGCACATTTTATAAGTGGCCTTTTATTGTCCCCAGCACAAGGTGCACCTGTGTAATGATCATGCTGTTTAATCAGCTTCTTGATATGCCACACCTGTCAGGTGGATGGATTATATTGGCAAATGAGAAATGCTCACTAACAGGGATGTAAACAAATTTGTGCCAAAAAATTGAAATAAGCTTTTTGTGCGTATGGAAAATGTCTGGGATTTTTTATTTCAGCTCATGAAACATGGGACCAACACTTTACAAGTTGCGTTTATATTTTTGTTCAGTGTAGGTAAGGGTTAAGGTAAGGTTGATAAAACAGAAAAAACGTAATGGTTAAGTTTAGGCATTCATTCTGATTTACCTCATCAGATATCTATTAATAGATATAGAGAACAGAGTTACCTCATCAGATATCTATTACTGGATATAGAGAACAGAGTTACCTCATAAGATATATATTAATGGATATAGAGAACAGAACCACAGTTACCTCATCAGATATATATTACTGGATATAGAGAACAGAGTTACCTCATCAGATATCTATTAATGGATATAGAGAACAGAGTTACCTCATCAGATATCTATTAATGGATATAGAGAACAGAACCACAGTTACCTCATCAGATATCTATTAATGGATATAGAGAACAGAACCACAGTTACCTCATCAGATATCTATTACTGGATATAGAGAACAGAGTTACCTCATAAGATATCTATTAATGGATATAGAGAACAGAGTTACCTCATAAGATATATATTAATGGATATAGAGAACAGAGTTACCTCATAAGATATATATTAATGGATATAGAGAACAGAGTTACCTCATAAGATATCTATTACTGGATATAGAGAACAGAGTTACCTCATAAGATATCTATTACTGGATATAGAGAGCAGAGTTACCTCATCAGATATCTATTACTGGATATAGAGAACAGAGTTACCTCATCAGATATCTATTACTGGATATAGAGAACAGAGTTACCTCATAAGATATCTATTACTGGATATAGAGAACAGAGTTACCTCATAAGATATCTATTACTGGATATAGAGAACAGAACCACACAGTTACCTCATCAGATATCTATTACTGGATATAGAGAACATAGTTACCTCATCAGATATCTATTAATGGATATAGAGAACAGAGTTACCTCATCAGATATCTATTAATGGATATAGAGAACAGAGTTACCTCATCATATATCTATTAATGGATATAGAGAACAGAACCACAGTTACCTCATCAGATATCTATTAATGGATATAGAGAACAGAACCACAGTTACCTCATCAGATATATATTACTGGATATAGAGAACAGAGTTACCTCATAAGATATCTATTAATGGATATAGAGAACAGAGTTACCTCATAAGATATATATTACTGGATATAGAGAACAGAGTTACCTCATTAGATATCTATTCCTGGATATTGTCACGGTTTCGGCCGAGGCTGCCTCTCTCCCTTGTTCGGGCAGGTTTCGGCGTTCGTCGTCTCCGGAATTCTAGCTGCCACCGCTGTATGTTTCATGTTCGTTTGCTTTTGTCTGTTTGTTTCCACACCTGTTTCTGTTTTGGCGTAATTAGTGTCCTATAAGTTTCTCGTTGTGTTTGTCTAGTGTTGTGTGTAATTATTTTCCGTCAGTTGTGTGTATTGCTCGGTTGAGCTTCTCTCCACTACGCTGGAGTATTTTCGCACCTGTTTGTGCGCAGTTACCATTGTCGCACCTGTTTGTGCGCTGTTACCTTTCGCCTTCGTGCGTATTTTTCGTCTTCGGGCAAAGTTGTCCTTTTGCCTTAGTTTGGGCAGTAATACAAGCCTTTGGAATATCGTTCTGAGTCCTGCGTTTGATTCCACCATTGCACCTACAGCACGCCCTGACAGAATTACACACCATCAATGGAATCAGCAGGAGCCGAAGCAGCCCAGACGAGACTGGAGGCCCAGGTTCGGGACCAACAAGATCAGATCCTGCAGATGGGGACGGCCCTGCAGGAGGTGATTTCCACCCTCCGAGGCTGGGGTACGCCTCCACCGCCTCCCTCCCTGCCAGCACCATCGGCCAGCCCGCCCATTCCAGCGCCGGAACCTCGAGGAGTCCGACTATCTCTCCCGAGGGCCTACGACGGAACCGCGGCTGGGTGTCAGGGATTCCTACTCCAGGTGGAGCTATACCTGGCCACAGTGCACCCGGCACCTCGGGCATGAGGAGCGTGTCCGCCCTGATCTCCTGCCTGAGCCGGAGAAAGCGTTGGAGTGGGCCAACGCGGGAGTGGAGGAAGATCGACGCCACGACAATTACCTACGACGAGTTCTCCCGCCGCTTCAGGGCGGTGTTTGACCATCCCCGGAGGGGGAGAGCGGCGGGGAGCGTCTGGTCTTCCTCCGGCAGGAGGAGGAGTGCCCAGGAATTCGCTCTCGAATTCCGTACTCTAGCGGCAGATGCAGGGTGGAATGATCGGGCCCTCATCGATCTATACAGATGTAGCCTACGAGAGGACGTCCGTCGGGAGCTGGCTTGTAGGGACACCAGCCTCTCTTTCGACCAGCTGGTCGACATGTCCATCAGGCTGGATAACCTACTGGCTACCCGCGGACGTCCTGCGGAGGGTCCGTCCATTTCACCCTCCAGCGCCTCCGAGCCGTGTCCTATGGAGCTCGGGGCGCTGGCGCTAGAGAGAGAGGAGTCGGCAGGCTAGGGGGTCCATCCACTGCACCAACTGTGGTCGGGGAGGACACACCGCGGCTAGGTGCTGGGGATGGCCTCCTAGGGGAGATGACGACAGGTCCCGCACTGGGGATTCCCTCCAGGTGAGTAGGCGCCCCACTCACCCAGAGCTCACTGTTGCCCATTTTTGTATGCCTGTAAGTTTTCCACAGGTAGCACCTCATTCCCAGCATAAGGCGCTGGTAGATTCAGGCGCGGCTGGGAATTTTATTGATAAAAAGTTTTGTTTAGCGTTAGGGATTCCCCTTATTCCTGTTGATGTTCCTTTCCCCGTTCATGCCCTAGATAGTCGTCCGTTGGGTACGGGCTTAATCAGGGAAGTCACGGCGCCACTTAGGATGTGTGCGCAGGGGGGATCATCAGGAGATGATTCAGCTGTTCCTGATTGACTCTCCTGCGTATCCGGTGGTGCTGGGCATGCCCTGGTTGAGTACCCATAACCCAGCTATTTCGTGGCAGGAGAGGGCTCTGATGGAGTGGTCTGCTCAGTGTGTGGGTAGATGTTTGGGCGTTTCCGTAGGGGGCTACCTCGGTGGAGAGTCCAAACCAGGTGCCCGCATTGCACGTTCCACCTGAGTATGGGGATTTGGCTATTGCGTTTAGTAAGGCGAGGGCGACGCGGTTGCCACCCCATAGGCAGGGGGGATTGTGCGATAGACCTCCAGGCAGGAGCTGCGCTCCCACGGAGCCATGTGTATCCTCTGTCTCAGGAAGAGAAGAAAGCTATGGAGATTTACATAGACGAATCTCTGAGACAAGGATACATACGGCCTTCCACTTCCCTGCGTCCTCGAAGTTTCTTTTTTGTGAAGAAAAAGGATGGTGGTTTGCGCCCGTGCATCGATTACCGTGGTCTCAATCAGATTACGGTGAAGTATAGTTATCCACTCCCGCTGATTGCGACCATGACTGAGTCGTTGCATGGGGCGCGTTTCTTCACGAAATTAGATCTCAGGAGCGCGTACAACTTGGTGCGCATCAGGGAGGGTGATGAATGGAAAACAGCCTTTAGTACCACCTCGGGCCATTACGAGTATCTGGTCATGCCATACGGGTTGATGAACGCTCCGTCAGTTTTCCAATCATTCGTGGATGAGATCTTCAGGGACATGCAGGGGCAGGGGGTGGTGGTGTACATTGATGACATTCTCGTGTACTCGCCTACCCGTGTCGAGCATGTGGCCCTGGTGCGTAGAGTGTTGCGGAGGCTGGTGGAGCACGACCTGTATGTGAAGGCAGAGAAGTGTCTGTTTTTCCAGGAGTCGGTCTCCTTTTTGGGTTATCAGTTGTCTGCGTCAGGGGTGAAGATGGAGGTAGACCGGGTGTCGGCCGTGCGTAAGTGGCAAACACCAACCACTGTGAAGGAGGTGCAGCAGTTTTTGGGGTTTGCAAATTACTACAGGAGGTTTATCCGGGGTTTTGGACAGGTGGCAGCTCCCATCACGTCTCTGTTGAAGGGGGTCCGGTGCGTCTGCAGTGGTCGGCCGAGGCGGACAGGGCGTTTGGGAGGCTGAAGGACCTGTTTACCTCGGCCCCGGTGCTGGCGCATCCGGATCCCTCTTTGCCGTTCCAGGTAGAGGTGGACGCGTCGGAGGCCGGTTTAGAGCCGTGCTTTCACAACGGTCTGGCGCGCCACCTAAACTCCGCCCCTGTGCTTTTTTATTCTAAGAAGCTCAGTCCGGCGGAGCGGAACTATGACGTAGGGGACAGGGAGCTGTTAGCCGTGGTACAGGCTCTAAAGGTGTGGAGGCACTGGCTTGAGGGGGCTCAACACCCTTTCCCTCATTTTGACGGACCACCGTAACCTGGAGTACATCCGGGCGGCAGGAGGCTGAACCCTCGCCAGGCAAGATGGAGTATGTTCTTGACCAGGTTTACTTTTAAGATCACGTACATCCCTGGGTCACAGAATGGCAAGGCAGATGCGCTGTCTCGGCGGTATGACACGGAGGAGAGGTCCGTGGAGCCCACTCCCATACTGCCTGAGTCGTGTCTGGTGGCACCGTAGTGTGGGAGGTCGATGCTGAACTCGAGCGGGCAGTTACGCACCGACCCTAGTCCACCACAGTGCCCGGAGGGTCGGAAGTACGTTCCGCTCGAGGTTCGGGATCGATTGGTCTATTGGGCTCACACGTCACCCTCCTCTGGACATCCGGGTATCGGGCCGGACAGTGCACTGTCTTAGTGCCAAGTACTGGTGGCCCACGTTGGCAAGGGGATGTGAGGGTTTATGTTTCCTCCTGCTCGGTGTGCGCCCAGTGTAAGGCGCCTAGACATCTACCTAGGGGTAAGTTGCTACCCCTGCCCGTTCCACAACGACCATGGTCCCACCTCTCTGTGGACTTTATAACAGACCTTCCCCTCTCCCAAGGGAATACTACCATCCTGGTCGTTGTGGACCGGTTCTCTAAGGCCTGTCGTTTGCTCCCCATGCCGGGTCTTCCTACTGCCCTACAAACTGCCGAGGCACTGTTTACCCATGTGTTCCGGCACTACGGGGTACCCGAGGACATTGTGGCTGATCGGGGTCCCCAATTCACCTCCAGAGTCTGGAGAGCGTTTATGGAAGCGGTTGGGGGTCTCGGTGAGCCTCACCTCGGGTTACCACCCGGAGAGTAATGGGCAGGTGGAACGCAGTAAACCAGGATGTGGGTAGGTTTCTCAGAACATACTGCCAGGACCGGCCGGAGGAGTGGTCAAGAGTACGTTCCCTGGGCCGAGATGGCCCAGAATTCCCCTACGCCATTCCTCCACTAACCTAACTCCATTTCAATGTGTGTTGGGTTACCAGCCGGTTCTGGCACCCTGGCAGCAGAGCCAGATCGAGGCTCCTGCGGTGGATGAGTGGGCGCGGCGCTCGGAGGAGACGTGGAACGCTGCACACGTCCACCTGCAGCGGGCCCTCCGACGTCAGAAGGCGAGCGCTGATCTCCACCGCAGTGAGGACCGGTGTACGCACCTGGTGATCGAGTCTGGCTCTCTACCAGAAAACCTGCCCCTCCGCCTGCCCTGCCGGAAACTGGGTCGGCGGTTTGTGGGGCCGTTTAAAGTCCTGAGAAGGTTGAACGAGGTATGTTATAGATTACAGCTACCTGTGGAGTATAAGTGTATTAACCCCTCGTTCCATGTGTCCCTTCTCAGGCCGGTGAGTAGTGGGCCCACTCCAAGAAAATGAGATCTTGGAGACTCCTCCGCCCCCATTGGACATCGAGGGGTACCGGCGTACTCCGTGAGGTCCATTTTGGATTCGAGACGTCGGATGGGGGGTCTCCAGTATCTAGTGGAGTGGGAGGGGTACGGTCCGGAGGAGCGGTGCTGGGTGCCGAGGAGAGACATTTGGACCCGTCGCTCCTGACGGAATTCCATCGGGGGCATCCGACGCGCCCTGCTCCAGCGTCCTCCTGGTCGCCCCGAGGCCGGAGTCGGCGCACGTCTGGAGCCGCGCGTCAAGGGGGGGTACTGTCACGGTTTCGCCGAGGCTGCCTCTCTCCCTTGTTCGGGCAGGTTTCGGCGTTCGTCGTCTCCGGAATTCTAGCTGCCACCGCTGTATGTTTCATGTTCGTTTGCTTTTGTCTGTTTGTTTCCACACCTGTTTCTGTTTTGGCGTAATTAGTGTCCTATAAGTTTCTCGTTGTGTTTGTCTAGTGTTGTGTGTAATTATTTTCCGTCAGTTGTGTGTATTGCTCGGTTGAGCTTCTCTCCACTGCGCTGGAGTATTTTCGCACCTGTTTGTGCGCAGTTACCATTGTCGCACCTGTTTGTGCACTGTTACTTTTCGCCTTCGTGCGTATTTTTCGCCTTCGGGCAAAGTTGTCCTTTTGCCTTAGTTTGGGCAGTAATACAAGCCTTTGGAATATCGTTCTGAGTCCTGCGTTTGATTCCACCATTGCACCTACAGCACGCCCTGACAGATATAGAGAACAGAGTTACCTCATAAGATATATATTACTGGATATAGAGAACAGAACCACACAGTTACCTCATCAGATATCTATTACTGGATATAGAGAACAGAGTTACCTCATCAGATATATATTACTGGATATAGAGAACAGAGTTACCTCATCAGATATCTATTACTGGATATAGAGAACAGAGTTACCTCATCAGATATATATTACTGGATATATAGAACAGAAATAGGGAGGAGAGCAAACCAAATTGTTTTTGTGTAATCGCTCACTTGGTGTCTTTTTCTGATAGTGCTGAGAGATTAGTGCTTTTTGAGGTCGGTTCGGTTTTGGTTTGGTTTTTTACATGAAACGTATTATAAAATAATGACGTTACAATGATTTTAGAGCTTTTAAATGGAAATTCCAAAGCCAAACATTGTGAACATTAAATTGCCAAAACATTGAAAATATTCCATTGTCTCTGTCAGGTCCACATTGGGTAGACATCAATAGAAAAATAGGAAATAATAAAATATTTCAGTTGGGTATATTACTTCGTTTTTATTTGATTACTATTATTTTTCATTCCTTAAAGTAATCATCTCTGCTCAGGCAGTAGCAGTCAGCCAGCCAGGCCATCTAACGTTATGTGCTCCCATACTGTACTGTCTTTAGTCATCCTATTTAGCTAGCCTGCCCAAGTATGCTGCAGAGCTGTCTGACTAAATAATTGTACTAGTTCTTCAAAGTAGATAAGATATAGTTCACCAACTGTCTCTGTCCCTCTCGTCATTGTGTTGTGTACATTCAGCTCTCATGCGGTCTGTGTGTATCTAACTTCACGTAGCAAAAACAAACTAAATGGAATTAATTTCTTTAATAAGCGGAAAAATAACAAAATGTCGGTTAATCGCTCAGCACGATTTTCCGATCATGATTCAAGAAAAGACAGTAAGGCTGTGGTTCGTGTAATCACTACCATAATCTCACAGTCAATAGTGACTATTACAGAGGAAGAATCATCACACCTACTCTCTCGTGCACACGTACCCCAGACACACGTTCTCTGAAGGTCATATTAATGTATTTGTATGTGAAGCACAGCAGGGCTGAGCAGGCGTCAGATTATCATGACAGTGATGATGCATTACCTCCAGCAGGGCAGTCTTCCTGTCATCACTCATGTATTTCCACTGCACGCCTAGAGATTACACTATGCACAGAGAGAATACTAAACTAAACCTAGGGCCTAGGCTATATATCAGATAAAAGAGGGAAGAGAAACGCTGTAGTGCTCCGATCACTTTTAGAGGTTAACCTTAGAGGTGTGGAACAGTGATCAAACAAACACACTAGCTGACTAACCAGGTACCATGGACCAGAGACAGGTACTAGCACAGACAGGTACTAGCGCGGCACAGAGACGGGTACTAGCGCGGCACAGAGACGGGTACTAGCGCGGCACAGAGACGGGTACTAGCGCGGCACAGAGACGGGTACTAGCGCGGCACAGAGACGGGTACTAGCGCGGCACAGAGACGGGTACTAGCGCGGCACAGAGACGGGTACTAGCGCGGCACAGAGACGGGTACTAGCGCGGCACAGTGACAGGTACTAGCGCGGCACAGTGACAGGTACTAGCGCGGCACAGTGACAGGTACTAGCGCGGCACAGTGACAGGTACTAACACAGAGACAGGTACTAGCACGGCACAGTGACAGGTACTAGCACGGCACAGAGACAGGTACTAGCCCGGCACAGAGACGGGTACTAGCGCGGCACAGAGACGGGTACTAGCGCGGCACAGAGACGGGTACTAGCGCGGCACAGAGACGGGTACTAGCGCGGCACAGAGACGGGTACTAGCGCGGCACAGAGACGGGTACTAGCGCGGCACAGAGACGGGTACTAGCGCGGCACAGAGACGGGTACTAGCGCGGCACAGAGACGGGCACTAGCGCGGCACAGAGACGGGCACTAGCGCGGCACAGAGACGGGCACTAGCGCGGCACAGAGACGGGCACTAGCGCGGCA
The DNA here is from genome assembly GCF_020615455.1 of Coregonus clupeaformis. Classification (NCBI taxonomy): domain Eukaryota; kingdom Metazoa; phylum Chordata; class Actinopteri; order Salmoniformes; family Salmonidae; genus Coregonus; species Coregonus clupeaformis. Next base: position 20,760 of record NW_025535510.1, read on the forward strand.
CAGAGACGGGCACTAGCGCGGCACAGAGACAGGTACTAGCGCGGCACAGAGACGGGCACTAGCGCGGCACAGAGACGGGCACTAGCGCGGCACAGAGACAGGTACTAGCGCGGCACAGTGACGGGTACTAGCACAGAGACAGGTACTAACACAGAGACAGGTACTAGCACGGCACAGAGACAGGTACTAGCGCGGCACAGAGACAGGTACTAGCGCGGCACAGAGACAGGTACTAGCGCGGCACAGAGACAGGTACTAGCGCGGCACAGAGACAGGTACTAGCGCGGCACAGAGACAGGTACTAGCGCGGCACAGAGACAGGTACTAGCGCGGCACAGAGACAGGTACTAGCGCGGCACAGAGACAGGTACTAGCGCGGCACAGAGACGGGTACTAGCGCGGAACAGAGACGGGTACTAGCGCGGCACAGAGACAGGTACTAGCGCGGCACAGAGACGGGTACTAGCGCGGCACAGTGACAGGTACTAGCACAGAGACAGGTACTAGCACGGCACAGAGACAGGTACTAGCACAGCACCGAGACGGGTACTAGCACGGCACAGACAGGTACTAGCACGGCACAGAGACAGGTACTAGCACAGAGACAGGTACTAGCACAGAGACAGGTACTAGCACAGAGACAGGTACTAGCACGGCACAGAAACAGGTACTAGCACTGCACAGAGACAGGTACTAGCACGGCACAGAGACAGGTACTAGCGCGGCACAGAGACAGGTACTAGCGCGGCACAGAGACGGGTACTAGCGCGGCACAGAGACAGGTACTAGCGCGGCACAGAGACAGGTACTAGCGCGGCACAGAGACGGGTACTAGCGCGGCACAGAGACAGGTACTAGCGCGGCACAGAGACGGGTACTAGCGCGGCACAGTGACAGGTACTAGCACGGCACAGAGACAGGTACTAGCACCGAGACGGGTACTAGCACGGCACAGACAGGTACTAGCACGGCACAGAGACGAGTACTAGCACAGAGACAGGTACTAGCACAGAGACAGGTACTAGCACAGAGACAGGTACTAGCACGGCACAGAAACAGGTACTAGCACTGCACAGAGACAGGTACTAGCACGGCACAGAGACAGGTACTAGCACTACACAGAGACAGGTACTAGCACTACACAGTGACAGGTACTAGCGCGGCACAGAGACAGGTACTAGCGCGGCACAGAGACAGGTACTAGCGCGGCACAGAGACAGGTACTAGCGCGGCACCGAGACAGGTACTAGCGTGGCACAGTGCCAGGTACTAGCACAGAGACAGGTACTAGCACGGCACAGAGACAGGTACTAGCACCGAGACGGGTACTAGCACAGAGACAGGTACTAGCACAGAGACAGGTACTAGCACAGAGACAGGTACTAGCACAGAGACAGGTACTAGCACGGCACAGAGACAGGTACTAGCACCGAGACGGGTACTAGCACAGAGACAGGTACTAGCACAGTGACAGGTACTAGCACAGAGACAGGTACCTGCACGGCACAGAGACAGGTACTAGCACAGAGACAGGTACTAGCATGTCCCCACTTGCGGCACCGACAGGCAAGACGCTTCAGGAGGGCGGTCACGTGTGCTAGCAAGGCAGAGGTCCCGAGTTCGCGCCAGGTATGGGCCGAATCGGGAGGAAGTGGTACTCGCTAAGCAAGCAGCGTGACGTCCTTTACACTAGCATGGCACAAGTAGTATGCCTATGCCTCCTGTTGCGTACCAATCAGAATTTCTGTCAGTGAGTCACTGATGACTGAACACAGTCTGTGTTGCTGCTCGTGGAGAAGCTTGTTTTAAGAGAAGGGACACCAGGCTAGGATCCTGCCTGCCCGTGTGTTAGCTTTATCTGCCTCTCCACAGAAACACACACAGTGGGAGTCTAGACAGTGTTCAGACACAGATGATCAGCCCAGCCATTGGTGTGTACTAGGGCTGTAACGTGTCTTCAAACCGAACCGCTCGGTACGGGGACCTCGGTTCGGTCGGCACGAGGCCTATAGGACCTCGGTTCGGTCGGCACGAGGCCTATAGGACCTCGGTTCGGTCGGCACCAGGCCTATAGGACCTCGGTTCGGTCGGTACCAGGCCTATAGGACCTCGGTTCGGTCGGCACGAGGCCTATAGGCTTTGCCTAGGCTGCGTTGTTTATGACATTGCCTCGTCAGTAAATCTGAGCTGACAAAACATCGTAGGTTACTCCGTTAGAACAACTACAGCCTACGCACACGTTGTAGGAGAACATGGAGGAGAACATGGAGGAGAACATGGAGGAGAACATGGAGGAGAACATGGAGGAGAACATGGAGGAGAACAGTAACACAGAGAGAGGGAGGAGGGGGATATGGGTCTCCATACAGCGGAAATATGGGGCTCTATATAACGGAAATACGGGGCTCTACACAGGGGAAATATGGGGCTCTACACAGGGGAAATATGGGGCTCTACACAGGGGAAATATGGGGCTCTATATAACGGAAATACGGGGCTCTACACAGGGGAAATATGGGGCTCTACACAGGGGAAATATGAGGGCTCTACACAGGGGAAATATGGGGCTCTATATAACGGAAATACGGGGCTCTACACAGGGGAAATATGGGGCTCTACACAGGGGAAATATGGGGCTCTACACAGGGGAAATATGGGGCTCTATATAACGGAAATATGGGGCTCTACACAGGGGAAATATGGGGCTCTACACAGGGGAAATATGGGGCTCTACACAGGGGAAATATGGGGCTCTACACAGGGGAAATATGGGGCTCTACACAGGGGAAATATGGGGTTTCTATAACGGAAATACGGGGCTCTACACAGGGGAAATATGGGGGCTCTACACAGGGAAATATGGGGCTCTACACAGGGAAATATGGGGCTCTATATAACGGAAATACGGGGCTCTACACAGGGGAAATATGGGGCTCTACACAGGGGAAATATGGGGCTCTACACAGGGGAAATATGGGGCTCTATATAACGGAAATACGGGGCTCTACACAGGGGAAATATGGGGCTCTACACAGGGGAAATATGGGGCTCTACACAGGGGAAATATGGGGCTCTATATAACTGGAAATACGGGCTCTACACAGGGGAAATATGGGGCTCTACACAGGGGAAATATGGGGCTCTATATAACGGAAATATGGGGCCTCACACAGGGGAAATATGGGGCTCCTACACAGGGGAAATATGGGGCTCTACACAGGGGAAATATGGGGGCTCTACACAGGGGAAATATGGGGCTCTACACAGGGGAAATATGGGGCTCTACACAGGGGAAATATGGGGCTCTACACAGGGGAAATATGGGGCTCTATATAACGAAATACGGGCTCTACACAGGGGAAATATGGGGCTCTACACAGGGGAAATATGGGGCTCTATATAACGGAAATACGGGGCTCTACACAGGGGAAATATGGGGCTCTACACAGGGGAAATATGGGGCTCTACACAGGGGAAATATGGGGCTCTATATAACGGAAATACGGGGCTCTACACAGGGAAATATGGGGGCTCTACACAGGGGAAATACGGGGCTCTACACAGGGGAAATATGGGGCTCTATATAACGGAAATACGGGGGCTCTACATAGGGGAAATATGGGGCTCTAGACAGGGGAAATATGGGGCTCTACACAGGGGAAATATGGGGCTCTATATAACGGAAATATGGGGCTCTACACAGGGGAAATATGGGGCTCTACACAGGGGAAATATGGGGCTCTACACAGGGGAAATATGGGGCTCTACACAGGGGAAATATGGGGCTCTACACAGGGGAAATATGGGGGCCTATATAACGGAAATACGGGCTCTACACAGGGGAAATATGGGGGCTCTACACAGGGGAAATATGGGGCTCTACACAGGGGAAATATGGGGGCTCTATATAACGGGAAATACGGGGCTCTACACAGGGGAAATATGGGGCTCTACACAGGGGAAATATGGGGGCTCTACACAGGGGAAATATGGGGGCTCTATATAACGGAAACACGGGGGCTCTACACAGGGGAAATATGGGGCTCTACACAGGGGAAATATGGGGCTCTACACAGGGGAAATATGGGGCTCTATATAACGGAAATATGGGGGCTCTACACAGGGGAAATATGGGGCTCTACACAGGGGAAATATGGGGCTCTACACAGGGGAAATATGGGGCTCTACACAGGGGAAATATGGGGCTCTACACAGGGGAAATATGGGGCTCTACACAGGGGAAATATGGGGCTCTATATAACGGAAATACGGGGCTCTACACAGGGGAAATATGGGGCTCTACACAGGGGAAATATGGGGCTCTACACAGGGGAAATATGGGGCTCTACACAGGGGAAATACGGGGCTCTACACAGGGGAAATATGGGGCTCTATATAACGGAAATACGGGGCTCTACACAGGAGAAATATGGGGCTCTATATAACGGAAATACGGGGCTCTACACAGGGGAAATATGGGGCTCTATATAACGGAAATACGGGGCTCTACACAGGAGAAATATGGGGCTCTATATAACGGAAATATGGGGCTCTACACAGGAGAAATATGGGGCTCTACACAGGAGAAATATGGGGCTCTATATAACGGAAATACGGGGCTCTACACATGAGAAATATGGGGCTCTATATAACGGAAATACGGGGCTCTACACAGGAGAAATATGGGGCTCTATATAACGGAAATATGGGGCTCTACACAGGAGAAATATGGGGCTCTACACAGGAGAAATATGGGGCTCTATATAACGGAAATACGGGGCTCTACACAGGAGAAATATGGGGCTCTATATAACGGAAATACGGGGCTCTACACAGGAGAAATATGGGGCTCTATATAACGGAAATACGGGGCTCTACACAGGAGAAATATGGGGCTCTATATAACGGAAATACGGGGCTCTACACAGGAGAAATATGGGGCTCTATATAACGGAAATACGGGGCTCTACACAGGAGAAATATGGGGGCTCTATATAACGGAAATACGGGGCTCTACACAGGAGAAATATGGGGCTCTATATAACGGAAATACGGGGCTCTACACAGGAGAAATATGGGGCTCTATATAACGGAAATACGGGGCTCTACACAGGGGAAATATGGGGCTCTATATAACGGAAATACGGGGCTCTACACAGGAGAAATATGGGGCTCTATATAACGGAAATACGGGGCTCTACACAGGAGAAATATGGGGCTCTATATAACGGAAATACGGGGCTCTACACAGGGGAAATATGGGGCTCTATATAACGGAAATACGGGGCTCTACACAGGGGAAATATGGGGCTCTATATAACGGAAATACGGGGCTCTACACAGGGGAAATATGGGGCTCTATATAACGGAAATACGGGGCTCTACACAGGGGAAATATGGGGCTCTATATAACGGAAATACAGGGCTCTACACAGGGGAAATATGGGGCTCTATATAACGGAAATACGGGGCTCTACACAGGGGAAATATGGGGCTCTACACAGGAGAAATACGGGGCTCTACACAGGAGAAATACGGGGCTCTATATAACGGAAATACGGGGCTCTACACAGGGGAAATATGGGGCTCTATATAACGGAAATACGGGGCTCTACACAGGGGAAATATGGGGCTCTATATAACGGAAATACGGGGCTCTACACAGGGGAAATATGGGGCTCTACACAGGGGAAATATGGGGCTCTATATAACGGAAATACGGGGCTCTACACAGGGGAAATATGGGGCTCTATATAACGGAAATACGGGGCTCTACACAGGGGAAATATGGGGCTCTATACAGGAGAAATACGGGGCTCTATATAACGGAAATACGGGGCTCTACACAGGGGAAATATGAAATCTAATTTTATTTGTCACATGCGCCAAATACAACAGGTGTAGACCTTACTGTAAAATGCTTACTTAACCAACAATGCAGTTCAAGAAATAGAGTTTAAAAAACATTTACTAAATAAACTAAACTAAAAGTAACACAATAAAATAACGAGGCCATATACAGAGGGTACCGGTACATATAGATAATAAACAGTGAGTAACAGCATATGGGGCTCTATACCGGTGTGTAACACAGGGGGGCTTCCTCCCTGCTCAGCTCTGCGTGTGTGATAAAGGATGATCAGAGCTTTACCAATATGTGGGGTAGGGCGCAAGAGCTCCTGAATCGTGTGTCGAGTGCTGGAGTCCCCTGTAGCTCAGTTGGTAGAGCATGGCGCTTGCAACGCCAGGGTTGTGGGTTCGTTTCCCACGGGGGGCCAGTATGAAAATGTATGCACTCACTAACTGTAAGTCGCTCTGGATAAGAGCGTCTGCTAAAATGACTAAAATGTAAATGGAGTCACCAGAATGCAATCTCTCTCACACACATTACACAAAGTAGCTAGCTAGCCTACTTCTCACAGATGCCAGCCTCTGTAGCTGCTCAACTGCAGTCCGTTTTTCAGGAGTTCCTCCAAAGTATAGCTCAATCCATCTGCTGGCATGTTAGTGTACACACACACACACACACACACAGAGAGAAACACATCTACTCAGATTAACAAGAGCAGCATTAGCCTGCTCCCTGTAAGTAATCCACTGAAAAGGGGCCTTCCTTCCCAAGCCTAAGATGCCTAGCGCTCAGCGTGACGTTTCCCTTTAAAACTGAGTAGATAGATGTCTCACAGGGCTAGGAACATACAGTGATTCATATCCCACATAAACCTTCCAGAGACAGGGCTTCATTAGTTGGTATAGCCTCATCTAGCTCTACACTGGTTAAATGGTAGTGAGGGGTGGTACTACTGTAGACAGACAGTAGGAGATTTAACCCCCTCTATCCAGACTGGGTGTGGCCCGCCTCACTATTGAATTCCCTGCAGTAGATGTCAGGGAACTCTTGTCTCCTGATCACTGCAGCAGATGTAGGCAGGTAGGTCTATGTTCTTGAGTGTCTCTCTGGTCTCTGTGTCATGACCACATGGATGGGCCTTGGGTCTCTCGGTCATACGGGTCTGGTCTGGGTGTCATGACCACATGGATGGGCCTTGGTCATACGGGTCTGGTCTGGGTGTCATGACCACATGGATGGGCCTTGGTCATACGGGTCTGGTCTGGGTGTCATGACCACATGGATGGGCCTTGGTCATACGGGTCTGGTCTGGGTGTCATGACCACATGGATGGGCCTTGGTCATACGGGTCTGGTCTGGGTGTCATGACCACATGGATGGGCCTTGGTCTTCGTCATACGGGTCTGGTCTGGGTGTCATGACCACATGGATGGGCCTTGGTCATACGGGTCTGGTCTGGGTGTCATGACCACATGGATGGGCCTTGGTTCATACGGGTCTGGTCTGGGTGTCATGACCACATGGATGGGCCTTGGGTCATACGGGTCTGGTCTGGGTGTCATGACCACATGGATGGGCCTTGGTCATACGGGTCTGGTCTGGGTGTCATGACCACATGGATGGGCCTTGTCTCGTCATACGGGTCTGGTCTGGGTGTCATGACCACATGGATGGGCCTTGGTCATACGGGTCTGGTCTGGGTGTCATGACCACATGGATGGGCCTTGGTCATACGGGTCTGGTCTGGGTGTCATGACCACATGGATGGGCCTTGGTCTCTAGGTCATACGGGTCTGGTCTGGGTGTCATGACCACATGGATGGGCCTTGGTCGTCATACGGGTCTGGTCTGGGTGTCATGACCACATGGATGGGCCTTGGTCATACGGGTCTGGTCTGGGTGTCATGACCACATGGATGGGCCTTGGTCTCTAGGTCATACGGGTCTGGTCTGGGTGTCATGACCACATGGATGGGCCTTGGTCTCTCTGTCATACGGGTCTGGTCTGGGTGTGAATAATATATGGGGATCCTGATCTTAGCAGTCTGTCCATCATAACGCCAAAGCCAGTATCTCCCTTCCATATCCATACCACTCTCTGTTGGCAGTGGTGTCAAGGTTGTCAGATCAGATAACACAATGACACACTTAGCCTAAAAAAATGGCCTCATGTTGTGATGAACAACAGCTCCAGCATTGGATGTCATCTTTACATGAATGGCAACCCAGGCCCTCTCTCGTCTTCCTGCCCCCTGGCTATGACAGACAGAGCTCAGGCTCATTGTTACTGCCCAGAAGATATATCCCAGACTAGCACTACATCCTAAAAGGGGCTCAGTTAGACCCTATGTATCCTTCCTAGCCTACATTATTCTTAGTGCTTGCTAGGATCAATCAATGCTGACTGAAATGTAACATGACAGTCTCACAAAGCAACATTGTACTGTAGCGGCCACTGCCAGACACCCATGCCTTCCGGTGTGTGCTGGTGTCTGTTAAAATCACCTCAGCTCCTTGAGAGGCTAGTGGCAATTAAATGCAGTAGTAGGCATGTGATGTGTAATTGGGCCCTGCCGCCGCCGCCCCTCCAACTCACCCTAGGGTGCACCCCAAATAGCACCTTATTCCCTACATAATAGTCCACTACTTTTCACCATAACCCTATGGGCCCTGGTCAAAAGTGTTGCACTACCAACCCGCTATCAAGCTCCTCAGGCTGATAAAAGTTTACATTTGCATGTGGCGGATTACCGCGGTATTCTGCTATTCAGACACATTAACGTGTCAATACTAAACAGGCCTCTGTCACACAGGGTATTGGATTTTCAGTTGTTGCCAATACAACCAGTCATTGGGTGATAACTTTGCCACATCCAGTCAGTCAGAACAGGGCCTAGGCTAGGGGAGAATTAATAAGTGACTGAGTGGACAAAAGCACCAAAATGTTCCAGGTAGAAAATACAATATGTTGAGGGTGGTGGTCATATGTCAGCCCGCCTAACCTAAAAATAATTAACCTTTCAAATGATGCCAACATCTTGTCAGACTGCATTCCTATATTAATGGGAGGACTGTAATAAGAAAGTTATAAACAATCTTGAGCATGTATAGTAACAATATGTAGTTACAAATCATGGACAAAGGGGGAGCATGTCGTCCTATAAACCAGGGTTCCCCAAACTCAGTCCTGTCCTGCCCCTCCCCGTGCACGTTTTGGTTTTACCTTAGCACTACACAGCTGATTCAAATAACCAACTCATGATCAAGCTTTGATTATTTGAATCAGCTGTGTAGTGTTAGGGCAACAAAAAAAAACTGCACCCAGAGGGGGGCCCCCAGGACAGAGTTTGGAAAACCTGCTATAAACCACTTCCTTTCACAATCCTAATTTCGCAGCAGAGGCTGGACTCCAACACCACTGTCCCTGATCCTTGCGCAACATCCGTAAACTCCCTATTTCAGACCCCACCGACATAGCTGACTGGCTGGGACAGGCCAGACAGATCATCACCACATACCAACCCGTTTTCTGTTTAACACAAAATCCTCGCAGATAATTGATACGAATACAGATTGAGCATGTCAGCTATGTAATATCAGGAATGTGATCTGGTAAATACAATACATTCAGATAAACACGAAATATGATGTGATGGACAAAGAAATAGCTAGGGAGTGGGACTGGGTAAAAGTTAGCCAGCTAGCCACCCAGTTAGCAATGTCTGGTATGCTCGCATTCCAGTTTGTATTTATGATAAATAAGGTAGTCTAGTTATCATACGATTTTGTACTTCCATTGAATGTAGCAATCTATCAAGTAAATAGCTGACTGCTATTAATAAGATGAAAAGCACGATTGCCAACTCGGCTCATCAGATGCTAGCTAGCTAGCTAGTCTAAAGTCAGGGTGGGAAGTTGACAATAAAGCTTTCTGGTCTTGAGTTAATCGATATCTGCCAATCAAACTGTCAATATTCAAACATGCAGCGAGCAAGCATGTTCATAACGAATTTAGGCTATGGTGGTACGAAATGTGAGTTTGACAGGCAAGTTTGACAAGCTAACTAACCAGCTAGCTCTTGCTAACGTAAAGAGCGCATCGATTGCTACACTCGCGTGGCTAGCTGGTTTGGGACGCCTAGCACCCACGCCTATATCGTTGAACTGCCTACCATGAAAGCACTGTACTGAAAAACTCGTAGTTTTCAGATTAGAATAGAGGAAAGCGGAACATTTCTAAAGGTGACAATGATAGGCCGCATTACGTTACAAGCCTGGAGATTTGTATGAGGGGATTGCATGAGAAATGTGTACCTCCGCCTCCAGGGTTGCATAGCAAGCCGCCTAGCAGGGAGTATTCTCACGGGGAAAGGAAGCATCTCGAGGAACAAAAAAAACAAACCCAGACAGAGCCGCTCTATCGACTGAAAACTCATTAAACCATTGTGTTGAAGCTAAACAGTCGACGCATCACGTATTTGTCGGTTAGCGCTGAGAAACAGGTTAGAACTGCTCGTGTGTGTTCGAGAGAGGGATGGAAGGAGAGGGAGAAGGGAAGGATGTCTGGCTGGCTGGTCTCACCATAAAGTCACTGCCGAAGTTATCCTCTCCTTTCTGGTCCCCTTCTCGCATAGCACAGACCCCTTGGATGAACTTTCTCAGGATATTCGCCTGGTCCATCCTCTTGGCCCGCTGTCCGGCGGCTTTTCTGGCTTTCCCACGGTATGTAAAATAAATCCAAAGTGGGGAAAACGAAGAAAAATAAATAGCTTGGGCTATGAATCCTCGCAGAGAATCATTTCAACATCCCCTACAGCCACATGTTCTTTTTCATATTCTCTTCGAGTTAAACAATAATAATCCAAACAAAAGTCGTGATTCCTTTGTTGTTGTTGTTTCTAAATATATATCACAAGCTATGTCTATAAACTAGCTATGGTTACTTGAATATAAATATCCAAACACCGGTTCACCCCTCCCAGACTCGCAGCTGCCACATTCACAAGTCAGATACAAGAGTACACGGACTGCGGTCGCCCAAAAGCCGCTTGGAAACATTCACGCCCATTTCACAAAATACCTCACTGTAATTGGTCCGTAGCGTCAAGGAATTAGTACATGATTGGTGAATAAATTACGTCAATCCAAAAGGTAAATAATTTAAGTGGGCGAAGCTCCTGTCAATCACAATGTCTCCTGTTCTTCTCTTTTATTGGTTAAATTCTACTTAGCACTTCCTTCTTAGGTTTTACTGTAATGCAATTGTTACAATGGATTGATGCGTAGAGTTCTCCCCTATATTGTGAAATGATTACAAAGAGAAGGCAATGTTTCATGTGGGTAAAATTATACCGTTGCCTAATAATATCCAACTGGGCATGGACCATGGAAATGGGTCTGTGTCCTCAGCCGTCTCTTTTGTGTCTAAGTGTGTCTTCCTCTGTGATCTCAATACACAGGCATCCAAAGTGTCAGGCAGCATTCTTGACCTGTAGAGGTTAAGAAATAAAAGGCCAGTCAGTGCATTCCCTCTCTCTCTCACAAACACCACTCTTTCTCTCACATTCATGTCACTTGAGAGACAGATTCATTTTGTACTGTAACACGAGGACACAGGCCAAATCTAAAATCACATGTGTACTAATTTACTATTTGTCTCTGGTCACATGTAGTGCACTGCAGTAGGCTATATTATTTGGGATAGGGTGTCAAAAAGACAGCATATGAAGGAGGATGGCATCACATCCCCCTGAACCACCCTACTCGCAGGGGAATGAGAAACAGCCTGGGTCTAGTTCCTGTTTGTTTACAGATCTCCTCGACAAGCTGCTTCAAAGTCTTCCCCCTCAACCAGTCACTTTCATGTCACAGACAGACCCCTCTGAGAGGCTCCACTGGGTCCTCCCTCCTTTCATGTCACAGACAGACCCCTCTGAGAGGCTCCACTGGGTCCTCCCTCCTTTCATGTCACAGACAGACCCCTCTGAGAGGCTCCACTGGGTCCTCCCTCCTTTCATGTCACAGACAGACCCCCTGAGAGGCTCCACTGGGTCCTCCCTCCTTTCATGTCACAGACAGACCCTCTGAGAGGCTCCACTGGGTCCTCCCTCCTTTCATGTCACAGACAGACCCCTCTGAGAGGCTCCACTGGGTCCTCCCTCCTTTCATGTCACAGACAGACCTCTGAGAGGCTCCACTGGGTCCTCCCTCCTTTCATGTCACAGACAGACCCCTCTGAGAGGCTCCACTGGGTCCTCCCTCCTTTCATGTCACAGACAGACCCCTCTGAGAGGCTCCACTGGGTCCTCCCTCCTTTCATTGTAACAGACGCTGTGGGGTAAGCTCAGGGGATATCCTGGTTTGAGTTCAATTGTAACTTCCCCAATTTCCCCTTTGAATTACTGTAGATTTGGAATATCCTGGTTTGAGTTCAATTGTAACTTCCCCAACTTCCCCTTTGAATTACTGTAGATTTGGAAGTTGTGTTAGCATGACAAGGCTGTATGGGCGACCCCCCCACTGACTGACAGCCTGTAAAGAAATATACATTCTGTTGATTTATTTGACTTTTCTTTTGAAAATCACAGTTTCCATAGCGATTAATTTTGCCTTATTTATTTGTTTTCTTTTTAACGATTTGCAATCTTTACTTCATCTTACCCAGCATGGGATTTTCTGACTCAACATGATTACTTGCTCGGGGGTCAAACATGTTCTGTATTATTGTGTGTGTGTGTGTGTGTGTGTGTGTGTGTGCGTGCCTGCATGCGTGCGTGCGTGCGTGTGTTTGTGTATAAACATGTATTGAGCACTTACATCTAACATTATTTGTATCATATTGCTGTAATGACCGTGCTCCTCAGAGTTAGAATAATCTAAATTCATAACAGCAAAATAAAACTAGTAGGTCTAACAAGCACAGCAAACCATTTGTGAGCTGCATATTTCTCCCAACAACTTGTACACTCATAGTTAGAGCTCTCATAGGATTTGTCTCATGTCTAGTTCAGAACTGCTTAGAAACATTCAAATTCTCACTGTCTCACCACGACACATTTTCACCACAAATGATGGACCGTGATCATATTCATCCTCAGACTAGCCTGCTGCTACTACTAAAACAAGACAACTATCTCACAACTATGCAACGACGGACTGACCCTCCTACATGTATTTTCATAATGCACGTTGTGTTCTTTGCTGTGAGCTGTGGAAATGTTGTACTGTATTTGCAGAAATACTATTTATTTGTTATTTTTATTAGGATATTTTATAATATATACAAGACGTTCAGTAGCGAAAACTCACAGGGAGAGTTTCAGCCTGCAGTGTTCGTCACACAGGAATCATGGTGGATTTGTATTCTGAATTGAATCATCACCAGACTAAAGAGCTAAATAGAGGCTTATTCATGATTAATTCCTCTCAGTAGCAGTTCGCCTGACATCCAAGAAGCACTCAAGTAGCACCATGGTAAGAGCGGCCTCAAAAGGAACCAGCCCTCCCTATTTTTCCTCAGGCTCCATCAATGGCAACAAAACCCCCATTCAGGCTAGTCTGGGGGCGGGGAACAGAGGAGACCAAGCTGTAAAGGAGCCAGCTAGCCTGCCTTAGTGACACACACAGGCAGGCCGAAGCCTGGCGGAACGCTCAGTTCCCCTTATGTCCAGTGAGTGGCTGTTTGGATTCAGAGAGCAGGATCGAAGTGGCTCAGTTCTCAGCTTTTAAAGAAAAGGAGCTTTACTTATTTCTGTCCCGCTGTGTTCTTCTCACCCATCTGATACTCTTTCCTCATTTTATGATATTTGGAAACATTTGAATGACACTATTTCTGTCTCAAAACCATATTCCCTTTATAGTGCACTACTTTGGACCAGATATCCCTACGTGGCTCCGGTCTGAGGTAGTGCACTATATTGGGAATAAGGTGTCAGTCATTTGTTAATTTGCACATTGACAGTAGGCTATTATATTTGAGTCATTTAGCAGACGCTCTTATCCAGAGTGACTTACAGTTAGTGCATTTATCTTAAGATAGCTAGGTGAGACAACCACACATCTCAGTCATAGTAAATACATTGTTATTACTCTGCATTTCCAGACATCTGTCTGCTCATCATTCACTGCAGGGAAAAACGTGTGGGCAATGCGATGACCATCTCACAGAGATGAGGTCACAATTCCTTCAGCATTCCCTCAGTGTACCTAACATGTTCAGTGACCCTGCTGGCAGCTCTGAGAATACATGAGAAAACAAAAAGAGAATTACTTGACACATTGGAAAGAATTAACCAAAAAACAAAGCACACTGGAATGCTATTTGGCCCTAAACAGAGAGTACACAGTGGCAGAATACCTGACACGATCTGGGTTGGACAGACGCTGGGAGACAGGAAGTAAGTACAGGCTGATGATATAATAAATAAAAGACATGGAACAAAACACGGACAGCGCCTGGACAGGGGAAACGAAACAACAGCAATGCAGCCAAATGTATGACCATATTAGAGACACATATTTCCCTTAGATTATACCCACAAAGAATTAGAAAACGAATCCAATTTTGATAAACTTCCATATCTACTGGGTGAAAAACCACAGTGTGCCATCACAGCAGCAAGATTTGTGACCTGTTGCCACAAGAAAAGGGCAACCAGTGAAGAACAAACACCATTGTAAATACAACCCATATTTATGTTTATTTATTTTCCCTTTTGTACTTTAACTATTTGCACATCATTATAACACTGTATATAGACATAATGTCACGGTTCAGACAGACGACAAGAGGAAAAACGCACACCAGAAAGTGGATTAAAACTTAAGGAAAGGGAAGTAGGGAGGAGGAAGGTCAGGGGTTATCCGCAATGTGTTGGGTCTGTGCTTCCCCCAGTGGCAGCGGAGGGAAGGCCGGTGAGGGTGGTTGGTGGTCAGACGCCCTGGGGGGAGGAAACACAGAAAACGGGGATGAAACAAGGCAGAAGTAAGTTCAAGGGAAATCCTAATACGTGTAGCAAGGCAGAAGGGTCAGAGTTACCGGGGTGAAGAGTAGTCAGGAGTCGTAATGGCAGAAAGCAGGTTGGTTTTCTGGGGCAGAAGAGTATCAAGAATCAGGCAGGTCGGGGTCACAAAACAAGGGTGATAGAAGAGCACACAGGTTCGGTGAGTTTGCAGACGATCTGACAAAGGAGAGCTGAGAGACGGGACTTTAAATATGGGAGAGGTTAGTGGGTAATGCAGCGCAGCTGGCAGAGTAATAGAGCCGAGGTAGAGAGGGACAGGGGAGGAGAGCTGGAGGAGAGAGAGAGAGATGGCAGAGTGGAAGATAGTGGAAACACATTAAGGTGGTAACCCGGTGTGAGTGGAGAGGGCTATGACAGAACCCCCCCCAAGGGACGGCCCCAGAAGTCCCAAGAGCAACACCACGCCGGGCGGGAGGGAGGGGAGCCGGGAGGAGGGCTAGAACCCTCCGGAACGGTCGAGCGAACGCCTCATCCTCGGAGGAAGCCGGGAGGGCCGTGTGGGAGATGGGACAGGTCCGAGAGACAGGATGGCACAGGACAGGAAGCCGAGCGGGCAGGAGGTAGGATCCGGGGGGCCCCTACGGATTGCAGGTGATCAGGATGCCGCTTGGTGGAAGGGGTGATGAGAGTTATCACAATCGACTAGCTGGCACCCAGGTCCTTTCCTGAGGTCATAGCCCTCCCAGTCAATGAGTGTACTGGAGACCTACCCTCCGTCTGACCGAAGCAGGAGTGCGGACGGTGTAAAAGAGCCACCATCGGAACGAGCGGTGGAGGGAGAGGAGGACAAGGGAGAGGGACAGGGACTCTCATGAATGGGCTAATAGAACGGAGGGGTGACCCTCATGGAATTAGGCAGTTGGAGCCGGACAGCAGTGGGCTAATCATCTTATGATAGGGAGATGGGACAAGAACCGAGGTGCCAACTTCGGCGACTCCACCCTGAGTGGCAGGTTTTGACGACAACCACACCCCTTTGACCAACATGGTAGGTGGGAGCAGGGGATTCTCCGGAGTCCCGGTAGTGTAGTGGAACGGATGAGAAGTGTGGTGGGCCTGTGACCAGGTGCGGCGACATCGACGGGCAAACGCAAGTGCAGATGTGGAGTAACCCCCTGACTGGCAAAAAGGAGGGGATCAAAAAAGGAAAGGGGAATAGATGGCAGAGCAGGTAGAGAATTGTGTGGTAACATGTCAATTTGCGACCAGGGAGTGGGGGGGGAAGGACGCAGTGCCTCGAGCCCTGGATTTGCGTTGATGCATTGATTGGGGATGGAATCCGAAGTCAGACTGACTGTGGCTCAGCAGGTGACAGAACTCGGTCCAAAGGGAGGAGAATTGTGGACACGGGTCAGAAACTACATCTTTGGTAGTCCGTGATCCGGGAAGACGTGTTCCAGGACCACCTGGGCGGTTCCTCTGGCGGTTGGGAGCTTGGGGAGGGGAAAGGCAAAGTGTGCATCTTGCTGAATGGTCAACTAGTGGTGAGAATGAGGTCCTGCCCCCGGGGAGGTGAAAGTCAAGGACGAGAGACCAGGGACGCTCTGGGCACAGGCAGGGGAGCAACACGGGGTGAGGAATTGTTGGTTGAGATGGGGATTGGACGAATCGTACATCCTTTCTCGAGAGCTGGGCCACCAGAACCTCTGGGCGAGCAGTTGTGGGCGCGGTGGAGCCAGGGTGACAAGCTAGGCGGGAGTATGACCCCTACTGAACGACCCGGGACCTTAGGTTTTCGGGGAGAAAAGAAGGGGTCAGCTGGGCAAGAGCTGGGAGTTTAGAGAGCTTCAGCACCTGTTCCTCAACAGCCCAGGTAAGAGCTGCTAGATGGAGGGACTTGGCAGAATGATACAGGATCCTTGGAGGGGTTGTATTTCTGGAATTGACGGGAGAGGGCGCTGGTTGGTGTTGCGTGATCCAGGGGATGAAGGAGTGAAATTAAACCTGGTGAAGTTAACACCAGGACTGCCTGGAGTTAACCGTTGGGGGGATGTAAAGTTAGATGGTAAACGAGAAATGGAGTGGTGGATCCAGCAGTGACGCACTCCTCCAAGGCAAGAGGGGGAATGCACCAGAGGGGGACAACCGACGTGAGAAAAAACAGGGATGGAGTATCCTCCGCAGCCCACTGAGAAATCACAGCACCAACTCCCACATGAGGGTACCTCAAATGAATTGCCGGTCACGTCAGGAATTGGAGGATGGGAGGGAGGTGAACCTACGAGGGTACCTGAAGGCCTTGTGGCCGCCGGGGTCCAGGTGCAGGGTTGCTTGGCGCTGGTGAGAGCATGTGAGAGGGGGCAGCAACGGTATTGTAGTTCGGATAAATTTTATAGAAGTTAGCAAACCCCCGGGAAACTGTTGCAGCTTCTTTGTTGGAACTGGGCATGACGTGAATGCTGATATTTGGAGGATCATTTGGATATTCCTCTGCCACTATTTGTACCCAGGAAGGACTGTCTTGACGTGAAATACACTTCTCTGCCTTGGGAGAGGGAATTCTCCAGAAGACGATGAAGGACTTGCTGGAATGGGGGGTAGACATGAAGAAAGATGTATCAGGTAAACGAAGACAAACTTGTTTAACATGTCGAGTAATATTACTAGAGCCTGGAACACAGCAGGAGCATTGGTGAGGCCAAAAGGCATAACCAGATACGAGTGAAAAGCCTGTTGGTGTATTGAATGCGGTCTTCCATTCATCTCCTCCCGGATCCGCACTAGGTGGTAAGGTTTGAGATCCAACTTGGTAAAACAGTGGCTCCCTGGAGCAACTGAAAAGCAGAGGAGAGCAGGGAGGGTAACGTTTTACTGTGGAGGTGTTGAGTCCCCTGGAGGAGGGGGGAAGAGATGTTCCCCACAAAGAAGAAGCCAGCACCCAGCCGGAGATGAAGTGAAGGATAATCGGGAAGAGAGTATTGATGTAGTCTCATGGACCTTCTTTCAGGAGCAGACAACGACAAAGACGGCCCTTGGAGGGGGTCAGGGAGGAGGTGATGGATATCGCACGGGTCGGGTGAGAGGGGGGAGAGATGTGGCTACTTGCTTTGTTAAACACTTCTCTGAGACCATGGTAGCACTTCTGGGACATGGGAGAGGTAGGGGGAGTTAGTAGGTACTGGGCCGAGGGGGGTAGTGCGGCAGCAAGCAGGGCAGGTTCGGTGAGAAGTCCTCTCCCCACTCCCTGATCACCCCGGTCACCCAGTCGAGCGAGGGGTGCGGGCCGGAGCATGGGTAACCCAGGATGAGGGGTTGGGCTGGAGGAGGGGAGCAGGTGAAACTGGATAGTTTTGATGGTTGACAGACCCATCGAAGACCGGGGCCGTGAATGAGGAGATCGAGAAAGGGAGCTCCAGTGGGCAGGAATAGGAGGTGTCAAACGGAGGTTTCAGTTAGCTGAGGGGATGTAATGTGGATTGGCACAGAATCACCAGAGCAGCCAGGGTGGAGAGAGTAGAGAGGGGAGGTGAACTTGCAGCAAGGGTTTGGTGGAGGACTGATGGTAGAGCTAACCGACTCCCCCATGCCCGGTGAGCTTCGGCTTTAAAGGGAGGTAACACGATGTATCACCTCCACAATAGAGGCAGAGGTTTGAGGTGAAGGGGCGCTTGGCCACGCTCTGCAGGAGTGAGAGAGGCTCGCCCAATCCCCATAGGCTCAGACGACTCAAGCTGACTTGGGTGAGTGGCAGGTAGCTGAAGGAGCCCAGTGGATTCTCCGAATGCCGGTAGTTGGTGGACCTTGGGCCCTCTCACGACGACGGGTTGTATCTTCCGATCCGGACAGTAGTGCGAAGGGCTTCTATCAAGAGTGGAAGGAGTCCTGTGGGAGACCAACTGGCCCCGATATAGTAGCCAATATGGAAGAACGCAGTCCACCAACGATGGTGTGTTCAAGAATCTTGTGCGGGTGAAGTGATGGAATGGTTGGATGAGCTGCTTGTGAATATGAACAGTTACTTGAGAGCATGCGGTGGTGAATCAGGTAAACACTTCGTGTATCTCCTCAGCAAACAGGTCGAAGTTGCACATGCGGGGGTTGAGTCGAACTCTGCTGCCCCAGAGTGAGCTCGGCCCGTCAGGTGAGTGATGGCATACCGACCCTAGCCCCCTCCGTGGCTGTAGGTCTTGGCTGCAAGGAGAACTGAAGAAGGGTAGGAAATGGCGGGACTGGTAGGAATTGAACGTGGGTCAATTGGGTTCCGGGCAGCGGCTGGAATGACCGGGGCAGGTGACTCGCGAGGCAGGGCTGGAGGGCAGACTGGCTGGGTGTGACAGGTGGAGTGGATTGATCTGAAGGGTGTGGGAGCTGCTGGTGTGCTGGAACTGCTGATGCGGTTGGTGGCGACCTGGAAGCAGAGAGGAGTCGCATGCGGCCTAGGTCTCTCAGTGTGTTCCAGGCGTAGCACGGCGGTGGGTTGCTTAGGTTCTTGTTTCCATGTCGGGGGAAGCGGATGCGGAGTCATGATGGCGAGATGATTGTACGGTTCAGACAGACGACAAGAGGACAACCAATTGGCCACACCAGAAAGTTTATTAAAACTTAAGGAAAAGGGAAGTAGGGAGTGAGTGAAGGCTCAGGGGTATCCTAATGTGTGCTGGAGTTGTGCCCCCCAGTGGCAGCGGAGGGTCCGATGACGCCGGTGGTTGGTGGTCCAGACGTCCTGGGGGGAGGAAATACAGACACAACGGGGAGGATGAAACAAGGCAGAAGTAAGTTAAGGGAAATCCAAATAGTTGTAAGCAACGGCAGAAGGCTGCAGAGTGAAGAGAAGAGTGGAATGGCAGAAAGCAGGTTGGTTTTCCTGGGGCAGAAGAGTATCAAGAATCAGGCAGGTGGGGTCACAAAACAAGGGTGAGCTAGGAAGCGCGAGCACACAGGTTCGGGGTGTGAGCGGTGCAGACGATCTGACAAAGGAGAGCTGAGAGACGGGACTTTAAATATGGGAGAGGTTAGTGGGTAAATGCAGCGCAGGCTGGCAGAGTAATTATGAGGAGCAGAGTAGGACAGGTGGAGGAGGTGAGTAGAGAGAGAGAGATGAGTAGAGGGAAGATAGTGGAACATTAAGGTGGTAACCCGGGGGAGTGAGAGGGCTATGACATAATATGACATTTGAAATGTCTTTACTCTTTTGAAACTTGTGTGAGTGTAATGTTTACTGTTTATTTTTTATTGTCTATTTCACTTTTGTTTATTGACTATTTCACTTGCTTTGGCAATGTAAACATATGTTTCCCATGCCAATAAAGCCCTTTGATACTCCTCAGTCAGTTATTCCAGTAGTTCCTGAACTTCCAGTAGTTGTTCAGGTGGTTGACTCAAATCATCGGGGAACATCGGGAGCCAATCCTGTCTGACCTCTGATGAAATCTAGTCAATGCTTTCCTTTTCACACGGGGCTCTAGCCTCTGTAGTGTGCTGTGCTCGTAAAAACCCAGAACCATAACAGACACGGGATGTGTCCCAAATTGCACCCTATACCCTCTATAGTGCACTACGTTTGACCAGAGCTCTATGGAATACAGACCATGGGTTATATGGCTCCCTACTGGTGGCGAATCCATCAACAGCTCTATGGCAGACTGGTAATCATCACCTATAAATACTACAGACATCGGTCTCATTATTTTGCCCTCCATTCCAATGCACTTCCTGTTTCTTATTTCTGTGTTTGTGACAGATATGATCTGGGTGTATATGACCCTTGTATGGAGGTATATAGTGACTGTGGGACATTGGGCGGGTTTGAGCAGATTCTTTTTGTCAAGTCGGTGACCATTGTTGGTCACCATTGTTGGTCGCCGTCTTTCAAAGTGTGTTGCATTATGGGGATAAAACTTGCGCTTACATGTCGACTGCATTAACTTTATAAAAATTATGTGATCAAAGGGTTTCGACTGCAGGAACCAACTTTGCCGCGATTCATGTATACCCTAGATATAGATAAATTAATGTGATATTTGAGGCTCTCTCTCACTAATTAATTTGTACAATGTACACACAATATTATATTATGATTTCAGTTTGTGAGTGTGTGATACAGTTGAAGTCGGAAGTTTACATACACCTTAGCCAAACACATTTAAACTCAGTTTTTCACAATTCCTGACATTTCATCCTAGTATAAATTCCCTGTTTTAGGTCAGTTAGGATCACCACTTTATTTTAAGAATGTGAAATGTCAGAATAATAGTAGAGAGAATGATCTATTTCAGCTTTTATTTCCTCACATTCCCAGTGGGTCAGAAGTTTACATACACTCAATTAGTATTTGGTAGCATTGCCTTTAAATTGTTTAACTTTGGTCAAACGTTTCGGGTAGCCTTCCACAAGCTTCCCACAATAAGTTGGGTGAATTTTGGCCCATTCCTCCTGACAGAGCTGGTGTAACTGAGTCAGGTTTGTAGGCCTCCTTGCTCGCATACGCTTTTTCAGTTCTGCCCACAAATGTTCTATAGGATTGAGGTCAGGGCTTTGTGATGGCCACTCCAACACCTTGACTTTGTTGTCCTTAAGCTATTTTGCCACAGCTTTGGAAGTGTATGCTTGGGGTCATTGTGTCACGACTTCCGCCGAGGCTGCCTCCCCTCCTTGTTCGGGCAGGCTTCGGCGTTCGTCGTCACTGGCTTACTAACCACTGCTGCTCCATATATCATCATTCCATTTGTCTTGTCTTGTCAAGTACACACACCTGGTTCATATCCCCTCATTAGTCCGTGTATAAGTGTTCCCTCTGCGCCGGTTTTGGAGCAGTGGCTTCTTCCTTGCTGAGCGGCCTTTCAGGTTAAGTCGATAGAGGACTCGTTTTACTGTGGATGTAGATACTTTTGTACCTGTTTCCTCCAGCATCTTCACAAGGTCCTTTGCTGTTGTTCTGGGATTGATTTGCACATTTCGCACCAAAGTACGTTCATCTCTAGGAGACAGAACGCATCTCCTTCCTGAGCGGTATGATGGCTGCGTGGTCCCATGGTGTTTATACTTGCGTACTATTGTTTGTACAGATGAACGTGGTACCTTCAGGCGTTTGGAAATTGCTCCCAAGGATGAACCAGACTTGTGGAGGTCTACAATTTTTTTTCTGAGGTCTTTGCTGATTTCCTTTGATTTTCCCATGATGTCAAGCAAAGAGGCCCTGAGTTTGAAGGTAGGCCTTGAAATACATCCACAGGTACACCTCCAATTGACTCAAATGATGTCAATTAGCCTATCAGAAGCTTCTAAAGCCATGACATCATTTTCTGGAATTTTCCAAGCTGTTTAAAGGCACAGTCAACTTAGTGTATGTAAACTTCTGATCCACTGGAATTGTGATACAGTGAATTATAAGTGAAATAATCTGTCTGTAAACAATTGTTGGAAAAAATTACTTGTGTCATGCACAAAGTAGATGTCCTAACCGACTTGCCAAAATGATAGTTTGTTAACAAGAGATTTGTGGAGTGGTTGAAAACAAGTTTTAGTGACTCCAACCTAAGTGTATGTAAACTTCAGACTTCAACTGTATGGGGGTTAGAGACATGTTGATTTCGACATTATGAAGAAAAAAACTTTTATAAACAAAGGCAACACTGTCATGTTGATCTGAGCCTTGCTGTTGGAAAACCACATTAATGCCCGACTTTCAGCTGTTGCAGTTGCAGTTGCACCTCCCCCGACCTCACTCCATGACTTTCGTCTACAGTCGGTTGCTTTAACCTTACCACTCAAACGTTCCCATTGTTTCCTTTGAGTGGGTAACCTCCATTAGAGGGACTCGGCAGGCCTGATGAATGTGGTAGAAGAGTTGATAATTAAGTTTGGTGGCATTGAAACAGTGTGCAGGTGTTTCACAAGCCCTGAGAACATAGCTGGAGACCCCAATGGCCCCCTATATGTGGGGATCTACAGCCATGTCTCAGACCACGTTCTTCTCATAAAAGCTTCATTCCAATGCCCTCTATAACAGTGTTATTTGTGGCCTATGGGAATGTGGTTCTGTAATGACATTGTGACAAGCATTGAAGCAGCAGACACAGTGCAGCAGTAAGACAGGAACAGGACCAGATGACTGTTACATGCTCAGTGTCACCACGGCTGTAGAATCTGGCTAATATGTTTTACTGTCTTTAATCTGGCTAATATGTGTTTATTGTCTTTAATCTGTCTAATATGTGTTTACTGTCTTTAATCTGGCTAATATGTGTTTACTGTCTTTAATCTGGCTAATATGTGTTTACTGTCTTTAATCTGGCTAATATGTGTTTACTGTCTTTAACCTGTCTAATATGTGTTTACTGTCTTTAATCTGGCTAATATGTTTTTACTGTCTTTAATCTGTCTAATATGTGTTTACTGTCTTTAATCTGTCTAATATGTTTTACTGTCTTTAATCTGGCTAATATGTGTTTACTGTCTTTAACCTGTCTAATATGTGTTTACTGTCTTTAATCTGGCTAATATGTTTTTACTGTCTTTAATCTGGCTAATATGTGTTTACTGTCTTTAATCTGGGTAATATGTTTTTACTGTCTTTAATCTGTCTAATATGTGTTTACTGTCTTTAATCTGGGTAATATGTTTTTACTGTCTTTAATCTGTCTAATATGTGTTTACTGTCTTCTGTCCAACATGTTTTTCGTTAGGGAAGCTGTCAGAGGACGTTTGGGATTAAACCTTGTCGTGTTGATTGAAGATGATTGCTGATTTGCTGTACAAAGGCACAGTTTAGAAAGACTGATATTTATGTGAGTTTCACTGCAGGGTAGACTGGAAAGGCTCCATACATAGACTCCAGTCACTGCAGGGTAGACTGGAAAGGCTCCATCCATAGACTCCAGTTACTGCAGGGTAGACTGGAAAGGCTCCATACATAGAATATTGCTTCAGGTTTGATTCTGGGTTAGAGAGAGCCAGCTGAGCTGATGCAAAGTGCCTGGATGTCAATGATGCCTGTGTAGAGGGTGATGGAGGCATTACAAGCCCTGGGATGTGGATGTGGATGTAGCTGGCTGGCTGGCTGGCTGGCTGGCTGTCTGTCTCTCCCTCTCTATCTCTGTCTGTCTGTCTGTCTGTCTGTCTGTCTGTCTGTCTGTCTGCCTGTCTCTCCCTCTCTGTCTGTCTGTCTGCATGTCTGCCTGTCTCTCCCTCTCTGTCTGTCTGTCTGTCTGTCTGTCTGTCTGTCTGTCTGTCTGTCTGTCTGTCTGTCTGTCTCTCCCTCTCTGTCTCTCTCTCTCTGTCTGTCTGCCTGCCTGTCTCTCCCTCTCTGTCTGTCTGTCTGTCTGTCTGTCTGTCTGTCTGTCTGTCTGTCTGTCTGTCAGTGAGTCTGTCTGTGTGGTGAGAGCTGTTGTCGGATGCGTGTCACACTATGTGAAGGGGAAAGGCTGACTGAAGCTCTGCTTCTTCCTATTTCACAGTGGACTGGTGACAGGTCAACTAGGCAGTCAGAGAGAAGCAGAGACCAATGTTTTATACTGTAGTCTTCTACTATGTGTGTGCACGTATGTGTGTGTGTTTACTTCTCCTTATACAACACAGAGGGCCTGATGCAATTCAACAGTCCAGTATGAGGAAACCAACTAGACTAACAGGCTTATGATTGATTCATATACATTTCACCAGAATTCCTTGGAAAATTGTTTCTCACAGTAAAAAAAAAAAAGGAAATTACATATTTCAGATGTTCTTCATAATGCAATTAATGGAAACAAATATCTAGTTGTGTCTGAATGTATCAGTGAGCCTGAGAGGAGGATCCATATCTCTCTCAGAGAGGAGGAGAGGATAAGAGAGAGAGAAGGGGGGAGAGAGGAGGAGGAGAGAGAGGAGGAGGAGAGAGAGAGGAGGAGGAGAGGGGAGAAGAGAGGGAGAGGAGGAGGAGAGAGAGAGGGAGGAGGAGAGAGGAGAAGAGAGAGGAGGAGAGAGGAGAGGAAGAGGAGGAGAGAGAGAGGATAAGAGAGAGAAGGGGAGAGAGAGAAGGGGAGAGAGAGGAGGAGGAGAGAGAGGAGGAGGAGAGAGGAGGAGAAAGGGAGGAGGAGAGAGGAGGAGAGAGGAGAGGAAGAGGAGGAGAGAAAGAGGAGGAGGAGAGAGGAGAGAGAGAGGGGGGAGAGAGGAGGAGGAGAGAGAGGAGGAGAAAGGAGGAGAGAGAGAGGAGGTGGAGAGAGGAGGACGAGAGAGAAGAGGAGGAGAGAGAGGGGCGAGGAAGAGAGAGAGGGTGAAGGAAGAGGAGGAGAGAGAGGGGCGAGGAAGAGGAGGAGAGAGAGGGGCGAGGAAGAGGAGGAGGAGGAGAGAGGAGGAGAGAGAGGAGGAGAGAGGAGGAGGAGAGAGGAGGAGAAAGGGAGGAGGAGAGAGGAGGAGAGAGGAGAGGAAGAGGAGGAGAGGAAGAGGAGGAGGAGGAGGAGAGAGGAGGAGAGAGAGAGGGGGGAGAGAAGAGGAGGAGGAGAGAGGAGGAGAGGGAGGAGGAGAGAGAGGAGGAGAAAGGAGGAGAGAGAGAGGAGGTGGAGAGAGGAGGACGAGAGAGAAGAGGAGGAGAGAGAGGCGAGGAAGAGGAGGAGGAGAGAGAGAGGAGGAGAGAGGAGGAGGGGGAGAGAGGAGGAGAGAGGAGGGGAGAGAGAGGAGAGGAAGAGGAGGAGAGAGAGAGGGGGGAGAGAGAGGAGGAGAGAGAGAGAGGAGAGAGAGGAGGAGAGAGAGGAGGGAGGAGAGAGGAGGAGAGAGAGAGGAGGTGAGAGGAGGAGGAGAGAGGTGGAGAGAGGAGGCAAGAGAGAGGAGAGGAAGAGGAGGAGAGAGAGAGGAGGAGAGAGAAGGAGAGAGAGAAGGGGAGAGAGAAGGGGGGAGAGAGAGAGGAGGAGGAGAGAGGAGAGAGAGAGAAGGAGAGAGAGAGGAGGAGGAGGAGAG
This sequence comes from Coregonus clupeaformis, assembly GCF_020615455.1. NCBI lineage: Eukaryota > Metazoa > Chordata > Actinopteri > Salmoniformes > Salmonidae > Coregonus > Coregonus clupeaformis. Next base: position 46,506 of record NW_025535510.1, read on the forward strand.
AGACAGAGAGAGAGAAGGGGAGAGAGGAGGAGAGAGAAGAGGGAGAGAGAAGGGGGGAGAGAGAGAGGAGGAGGAGAGAGGAGAGAGAGAGAAGGGGAGAGAGAAGGAGAGAGAGAGGAGGAGGACGAGAGAGACGGAGAGAGAGAAGGGGAGAGAGAAGGGGAGAGAAGAGGGAGAGAGAGAAGGGGGAGAGAGAGGGAGGGAGGAGAGAGGAGAGAGAGAGAAGGGGAGAGAGAAGGAGAGAGAGAGGAGGAGGACGAGAGAGACGGAGAGAGAGAAGGGGAGAGAGAAGGGGAGAGAGGAGGAGAGAGAAGAGGGAGAGAGAAATGTCCTGGTGGTCCATCATCAGAGTACTGTATGTATGACAGATCATAAACACAGCACAATATCTACTTCATCAGATTCTGCAAGGCAGCATCATTCTAATGTCATCAGCAACAATCCTGTGTGTTTGTGTGTTTGTGTGTGTCCCAGTGTGTATGGGTGCATGGGCTCAAGCTATTTCACCAGGGACCTGTGGCCCTCTCTCTTCCCCTCTCTCTTCCCCCACCCTCTCTCTCTCACTCTCTGGTGTAAAAGCAGGAATGCAGCCGTCAGGGAACACAGGGCAGACCAGCTGAGCGGTGGAATGTGTCTGACAAGCCCTAACAAAGCCCAGAAGAGGGAGGCTCCCCTGCAACCCCCACACACACACACACACACATACACTCACACAAACCCTGTCACCCAGGACCACCAGCTTTCTCCTGACGCCTTACATGTCCACTTGTAACCTACAGTACATTTTGGCTGTTTCGTAAAAGTGCAAGCTGTGGTCAATGCTATACTTGTTGTGTTTTTTTGCAAGATTTCACAACACAGAACACACCCTTTCATAGCAGCTCCAGCTCCCAGCCAACCAGAGAGAGGTGCTCCCCGCCAGCCAGAGAGAGGTGAACATGAAACTGCCTGCTGTAGATATGTAGAGGGTAAAATATCTGCCCCCAGGCTGCAAAACATGATACAGAGGTGTGTTTCACAATGCAGGCCTTTTCATGGCTAACAGCTCTCCTATCTCTATAGCTCTACAGTATGTCCTCATAGTGCTCCTCCTCCCCTATCTCTACAGTATGTCCTCATAGTGCTCCTCCTCTCCTATATCTACAGTATGTCCTCAGTGCTCCTCCTCTCTTATCTCTACAGTATGTCCTCATAGTGCTCCTCCTCTCTTATCTCTACAGTGTGTCCTCATAGTGCTCCTCCTCTCTTATCTCTACAGTATGTCCTCATAGTGCTCCTTCTCTCCTATATCTACAGTATGTCCTCATAGTGCTCCTCCTCCCCTATCTCTACAGCATGTCCTCATAGTGCTCCTCCTCTCCTATATCTACAGTATGTCCTCATAGTGCTCCTCCTCTCCTATCTCTACAGTATGTCCTCATAGTGCTCCTCCTCTCTTATCTCTACAGTATGTCATCATAGTGCTCCTCCTCTCCTATCTCTACAGTATGTCCTCATAGTGGTCCTCCTCCATCATGTTACTGAAGAATCAGTCTAGACAACTGTCTGTCAACACACCATAACCAAGTTACTGAAGGATCAGTCTAGACCACTGTCTGTCAACACACAATAACCATGTTACTGAAGGATCAGTCTAGACTACTGTCTGTCAACACACCATAACCAAGTTACTGAAGAATCAGTCTAGACCACTGTCTGTCAACACACCATAACCAAGTTACTGAAGGATCAGTCTAGACCACTGTCTGTCAACACACCATAACCAAGTTACTGAAGGATCAGTCCAGACCACTGTCTGTCAACACACCATAACCAAGTTCCTGAAGGATCAGTCTAGACCACTGTCTGTCAACACACGATAACCATGTTACTGAAGGATCAGTCTAGACCACTGTCTGTCAACACACCATAACCAAGTTACTGAAGGATCAGTCCAGACCACTGTCTGTCAACACACCATAACCAAGTTCCTGAAGGATCAGTCTAGACCACTGTCTGTCAACACACGATAACCATGTTACTGAAGGGATCAGTCTAGACCACTGTCTGTCAACACACCATAACCAAGTTACTGAAGGATCAGTCTAGACCACTGTCTGTCAACACACGATATCCATGTTACTGAATGATCAGTCCAGACCACTGTCTGTCAACACACCATAACCAAGTTCCTGAAGGATCAGTCTAGACCACTGTCTGTCAACACACGATAACCAAGTTACTGAAGGATCAGTCTAGACCACTGTCTGTCAACACACCATAACCAAGTTACTGAAGCCCGACCGGGAGACCCATGGGGCGGCGCACAATTGGCCCAGCGTCGTCCAGGGTAGGGGAGGGAATGGCCGGCAGGGGATGTAGCTCAGTTGGTAGAGCATGGCGTTTGCAACGCCAGGGTTGTGGGTTCGATAAAATAATGTATGTGCTAACTGTAAGTCGCTCTGGATAAGAGCGTCTGCTAAATGACGTAAAATGTAAAAAAAAAAAATGAAGGATCAGTCTAGACCACTGTCTGTCAACACACCATAACCAAGTTACTGAAGGATCAGTCTAGACCACTGTCTGTCAACACACCATAACCAAGTTACTGAAGGCTCAGTCTAGACCACTGTCTGTCAACACACCATAACCAAGTTACTGAAGGATCAGTCCAAACCACTGTCTGTCAACACACCATAACCAAGTTCCTGAAGGATCAGTCTAGACCACTGTCTGTCAACACACGATAACCATGTTACTGAAGGATCAGTCTAGACCACTGTCTGTCAACACACCATAACCAAGTTACTGAAGGATCAGTCTAGACCACTGTCTGTCAACACACGATATCCATGTTACTGAATGATCAGTCTAGACCACTGTCTGTCAACACACAATAACCATGTTACTGAAGGATCAGTCTAGACCACTGTATGTCAACACACAATAACCATGTTACTGAAGGATCAGTCTAGACTACTGTCTGTCAACACACCATAACCAAGTTACTGAAGGATCAGTCTAGACCACTGTCTGTCAACACACCATAACCAAGTTACTATATCTACAGTATGTCCTCATAGTGCTCCTCCTCTCTTATCTCTACAGTATGTCCTCATAGTGCTCCTCCTCTCTTATCTCTACAGTGTGTCCTCATAGTGCTCCTCCTCTCTTATCTCTACAGTATGTCCTCATAGTGCTCCTTCTCTCCTATATCTACAGTATGTCCTCATAGTGCTCCTCCTCCCCTATCTCTACAGCATGTCCTCATAGTGCTCCTCCTCTCCTATATCTACAGTATGTCCTCATAGTGCTCCTCCTCTCCTATCTCTACAGTATGTCCTCATAGTGCTCCTCCTCTCTTATCTCTACAGTGCTCCTCCTCTCCTATCTCTACAGTATGTCCTCATAGTGGTCCTCCTCCATCATGTTACTGAAGAATCAGTCTAGACAACTGTCTGTCAACACACCATAACCAAGTTACTGAAGGATCAGTCTAGACCACTGTCTGTCAACACACAATAACCATGTTACTGAAGGATCAGTCTAGACTACTGTCTGTCAACACACCATAACCAAGTTACTGAAGAATCAGTCTAGACCACTGTCTGTCAACACACCATAACCAAGTTACTGAAGGATCAGTCTAGACCACTGTCTGTCAACACACCATAACCAAGTTACTGAAGGATCAGTCCAGACCACTGTCTGTCAACACACCATAAACCAAGTTCCTGAAGGATCAGTCTAGACCACTGTCTGTCAACACACGATAACCATGTTACTGAAGGATCAGTCTAGACCACTGTCTGTCAACACACCATAACCAAGTTACTGAAGGATCAGTCCAGACCACTGTCTGTCAACACACCATAACCAAGTTCCTGAAGGATCAGTCTAGACCACTGTCTGTCAACACACGATAACCATGTTACTGAAGGATCAGTCTAGACCACTGTCTGTCAACACACCATAACCAAGTTACTGAAGGATCAGTCTAGACCACTGTCTGTCAACACACGATATCCATGTTACTGAATGATCAGTCCAGACCACTGTCTGTCAACACACCATAACCAAGTTCCTGAAGGATCAGTCTAGACCACTGTCTGTCAACACACGATAACCAAGTTACTGAAGGATCAGTCTAGACCACTGTCTGTCAACACACCATAACCAAGTTACTGAAGCCCGACCGGGAGACCCATGGGGCGGCGCACAATTGGCCCAGCGTCGTCCAGGGTAGGGGAGGGAATGGCCGGCAGGGGATGTAGCTCAGTTGGTAGAGCATGGCGTTTGCAACGCCAGGGTTGTGGGTTCGATAAAATAATGTATGTGCTAACTGTAAGTCGCTCTGGATAAGAGCGTCTGCTAAATGACGTAAAATGTAAAAAAAAATAATGAAGGATCAGTCTAGACCACTGTCTGTCAACACACCATAACCAAGTTACTGAAGGATCAGTCTAGACCACTGTCTGTCAACACACCATAACCAAGTTACTGAAGGATCAGTCTAGACCACTGTCTGTCAACACACCATAACCAAGTTACTGAAGGATCAGTCCAGACCACTGTCTGTCAACACACCATAACCAAGTTCCTGAAGGATCGGTCTAGACCACTGTCTGTCAACACACGATAACCATGTTACTGAAGGATCAGTCTAGACCACTGTCTGTCAACACACCATAACCAAGTTACTGAAGGATCAGTCTAGACCACTGTCTGTCAACACACGATATCCATGTTACTGAATGATCAGTCTAGACCACTGTCTGTCAACACACAATAACCATGTTACTGAAGGATCAGTCTAGACCACTGTATGTCAACACACAATAACCATGTTACTGAAGGATCAGTCTAGACTACTGTCTGTCAACACACCATAACCAAGTTACTGAAGGATCAGTCTAGACCACTGTCTGTCAACACACCATAACCAAGTTACTGAAGGATCTAGACCACTGTCTGTCAACACACGATATCCATGTTACTGAATGATCAGTCCAGACCACTGTCTGTCAACACACCATAACCAAGTTCCTGAAGGATCAGTCTAGACCACTGTCTGTCAACACACGATATCCATGTTACTGAATGATCAGTCCAGACCACTGTCTGTCAACACACCATAACCAAGTTCCTGAAGGATCAGTCTAGACCACTGTCTGTCAACACACGATAACCATGTTACTGAAGGATCAGTCTAGACCACTGTCTGTCAACACACCATAACCAAGTTACTGAAGGATCAGTCTAGACCACTGTCTGTCAACACACCATAACCAAGTTACTGAAGGATCAGTCTAGACCACTGTCTGTCAACACACCATAACCAAGTTACTGAAGGATCAGTCTAGACCACTGTCTGTCAACACACCATAACCAAGTTACTGAAGGATCAGTCCAGACCACTGTCTGTCAACACACCATAACCAAGTTCCTGAAGGATCAGTCTAGACCACTGTCTGTCAACACACGATAACCATGTTACTGAAGGATCAGTCTAGACCACTGTCTGTCAACACAACATAACCAAGTTACTGAAGGATCAGTCTAGACCACTGTCTGTCAACACACGATATCCATGTTACTGAATGATCAGTCTAGACCACTGTCTGTCAACACACAATAACCATGTTACTGAAGGATCAGTCTAGACCACTGTATGTCAACACACAATAACCATGTTACTGAAGGATCAGTCTAGACTACTGTCTGTCAACACACAATATCCATGTTACTGAATGATCAGTTTTTTTTATGCCATTTAGCAGACGCTTTTATCCAAAGCGACTTACAGTCATGCGTGCATACATTTTGTGTATGGGTGGTCCCTATAACTTATATTATGATTATTATTATCATGATGATGATGATGATTATTATTATTATTATTTTATTTGACCTTTATTTAAGCAGGGGTCATGCTGAGACCACCTAGAGTATCTTTTGCAGACGAGCCCTGCATGAACACATTACATATTACATTTTTAGTCATTTAGCAGACGCTCTTATCCAGAGCGACTTACAGGAGCAATTAGGGTTAAGTGCCTTGCTCAAGGGCACATCGACAGATTTTTCACCTAGTCAGCTCGGGGATTAGAACCAGCGACCTTTCGGTTACTGGCACAACGCTCTTAACCACTAAGCTACCTGCCGCCCTACATCAACAAACAATAGTTTCACTATCTATATAAACATCAATTACACTATACTTAAGCAATCAGGCCCGAGGGGTGTGGTATATGGCCAATATACCACGGCTAATGGCTGTTCCTAGGCACAACGCAACGCGGAGTATCTGGATACAGCCCTTAGCCGTGGTATATTGGCCATATACCACCAACCTCCGAGGTGCCTTATTGCTATTATAAACTGGTTACCAATGTAATTAGAACAGTATAAATAAATGTTTTGTCATACCCGTGGTATACAGTCTGACACACCACGGCTGTCAGCCAATCAGCATTCAGGGCTCAAACCACCCAGTTTATAAACATATATAAACAAATAAATTACACTATATACAGTGGGGAGAACAAATATTTGATACACTGCCGATTTTGCAGGTTTTCCTACTTACAAAGCATGTAGAGGTCTGTAATTTTTATCATAGGTACACTTCAACTGTGAGAGACGGAATCTAAAACAACAATCCAGAAAATCTGTCACGATCGTCGGGAACAGAGGACCAAGGCGCAGCGTTGAAGGCGAACATACTTTTTATTGAATGATTACACGAACAAAACAACAAACGATAACGTGACGTCCTCGGTCTAACACAAACCACACTGGAACAAGATCCCACAAACACTGTGGGAACACAGCCTGTCTAAATATGGTTCCCAATCAGAGACAACCAGCAACAGCTGACACTCGTTGCCTCTGATTGAGAACCACTCTGGCCAACATATACATACATGAACTAGAAAAACAACGAACACTCACACCCTGGCTCACCATACAAGCCTCCCCAGAGCCAGGGCGTGACCTCCCCCCAAAGGCGCGGACTCGACCGCGCCAACCAAATACCACAGGGAGGGACCGGGTGGGCACTCAGCCTTGGCGGCGGATCCGGCTCGGGCATGATCCCCACTCCCTCTCTAACCCCCCCAAAGTACCCTGGTCCGGTCTGGCCCTGCTGACCGGAGCTGGACTGCACACTGGTGGAGCGGATTGCTCTAGCTCCGGCGTGAAGCAGCTGACCGCGTGCCGAACCAGGCACCGGTGGAACAGGCACGGGCTGTGCCGGACTGACGACGCACACCACTGGCTTGGTGTGGGGAGCAGGAACGGGCCGAGCCGGGCTGACGTAAACGCACTCCCTGACTTGGTGCGGGGAGCAGGAGCGGGCCGGACCGGGCTTGACGAGCGCACCACCGACTTGGTGCGGGGAGCAGGAACGGGCCGAGCCGGTGACGGCGCACCACTGACTTGGTGCGGGGAGCAGGAGCGGGCCGAGCTGGGTTGACGAAACGCACCACTGACTCGGTGCGGGAGCAGGAGGGGCCGGACCGGGCTGACGGCGCACCACTGACTTGGTGCGGGAGCAGGAACGGGCCGAGCCGGGCGGATGGGGCACCACTGACTTGGTGCGGGGAGCAGGAGCGGGCCGAGCTGGGCTGACGAAACGCACCACTGACTTGGTGCGGGAAGCAGGAGCGGCCGGACCGGGCTGACGGCGCACCACTGACTTGGTGCGGGGAGCAGGAGCGGGCCGGACCGTACTGGGAACACACACACCACTGGCCCTACGCGGGGATCAGGAACAGGCCGGACCGGACTGGCAACACACCCCAGTACGTCTCGCCGTGCCTCTACATCATCTTTCCCCCTGGTGACCAGTGACTCCCGTAACCTGGCGGCCTCCTGCTGCCCCGTCGTCCACGGCGTGAGCCCCCCCCCTAAACAATTTCTGGGCGTCTCTCCTACCCGTGGACCAGGTCTCCATGTCTCTCGCCAGACTTTCGCCCTTCTGCTTCCAGGTCCAGCCTCTCTCTTCCTCACACTGCTTGACCCAGTCGAGGAGGCGAAGGAGATCCGCTAGAGATCTCCCTGGCGATGGCTCCTGGACACGCTGCTTGGTCCAGTCTTGGTGGGATCTTCTGTCACGATCGTCGGGAACAGAGGACCAAGGCGCAGCGTTGAAGGCGAACATACTTTTTATTTAATGATTACACGAACAAAACAACAAACGATAACGTGACGTCCTCGGTCTAACACAAACCACACTGGAACAAGATCCCACAAACACTGTGGGAACACAGCCTGTCTAAATATGGTTCCCAATCAGAGACAACCAGCAACAGCTGACACTCGTTGCCTCTGATTGAGAACCATTCTGGCCAACATAGACATACATGAACTAGAAAAACAACGAACACTCACACCCTGGCTCAACATACAAGCCTCCCCAGAGCCAGGGCGTGACAAAATCACATTGTATGATTTTTAAGTCATTAATTTGCAATTTATTGCATGACATAAGTATTTGATCACCTACCAACCAGTAAGAATTCTGGCTCTCACAGACCTGTAGTTTTTTCTTTAGAAGCCCTCCTGTCCTCCACTCATTACCTGTATTAACGGCACCTGTTTGAACTCGTTACCTGTATAAAAGACACCTGTCCACACACTCAATCAAATAGACTCCAACCTCTCCACAATGGCCAAGACCAGAGAGCTGTGTAAGGACATCAGAGATAAGATTGTAGACCTGCACAAGGCTGGGATGGGCTACAGGACAATAGGCAAGCAGCTTGGTGAGAAGGCAAACAACTGTTGGTGCAATTATTAGAAAATGGAAGAAGTTCAAGATGATGGCAATCACCCTCGGTCTGGGGCTCCACGCAAGATCTCATCTCGTGGGGCATCAATGATCATGAGGAAGTTGAGGGATCAGCCCAGAACTACACGGCAGGACCTAGCTCAATGACCTGAAGAGAGCTGGGACCACAGTCTCAAAGCTAAACATCAGTAACACACTACGCCATCATGGACTAAAATTCTGCAGCGCACGCAAGTGTCCCCCTGCTCAAGCCAGCGCATGTCCAGGCCTGTCTGAAGTTTGCCAAGTGACCATCTGGATGATCCAGAGGAGGAATGGGAGAAGGTCATGTGGTCTGATGAGACAAAAATATAGCTTTTTGGTCAAAACTCCACTCGCCGTGTTTGGAGGAAGAAGAAGGCTGAGTACAACTCCAAGAACACCATCCCAACCGTGAAGCATGGAGGTGGAAACATCATTCTTTGGGGATGCTTTTCTGCAAAGGGGACAGGGACGACTGAACCGTATTGAGGGAGAGGATGGATGGGGCCATGTATCGCGAGATCTTGGCCAACAACCTCCTTCCTCAGTAAGAGCATTGAAGATGGATCGTGGCTGGGTCTTCCAGCATGACAACGACCCGAAACACACAGCCAGGGCAACTAAGGAGTGCCTCCGTAAGAAGCATCTCAAGGTCCTGGAGTGGCCTAGCCAGTCTCCAGACCTGAACCCCAATAGAAAATATTTGGAGGGAGCTGAAAGTCCGTATTGCCCAGCGACAGCCCCCGAAAACCTGAAGGATCTGGAGTAGGTCTGTATGGAGGAGTGGGCCAAAATCCCTGCTGCAGTGTGTGCAAACCTGGTGAAGACCTACAGGAAACGTATGATCTCTGTAATTGCAAACAAAGGTTTCTGTACCAAAGTATTGGAAGTTCTGCTTTTCTGATGTATCAAATACTGATGTCATGCACATAAAATGCAAATTATTACTTAAAAATCATACAATGTGATTTTCTGGATTTTTGTTTTAGATTCTGTCTCTCACAGTTGAAGTGTACCTATGATAAAAATTACAGACCTCTACATGCTTTGTAAGTAGGAAAACCTGCAAAATCGGCAGTGTATCAAATACTTGTTCTCCCCACTGTATATCTATATACACATCAATTACACTATACATATCTACAGTATATACACATCAATTACACTATACATATCTACAGTATATGCACACCAATTACACTATACATATCTACAGTATATACACATCAATTACACTATACATATCTACAGTATATACACATAAATTACACTATACATATCTACAGTATATACACATCAATTACACTATACAAACTTTGTTCCAGTACAAATATAAAGACATTCAATGTGTTAAGGCAGAGATACATAGGGATCAGTATGGGCTCTCTGTATATCGCTACCAGATACAGAAGACTGTAGGAATATGAATGGTACTGGAACATTGTCAAAAGGTAGAAGAACAGTCAGCCTCTGTAACAGAATATTTTCATGTTCATATTTTGGAAACCTAAAGTCCATATTCACCCACACAAAGAATAGAAACAGCATGGAGTCCATATTCACCCACACAGAGAATAGAAACAACATGGGAGTCCATATTCACCCACACAGAGAATAGAAACAGCATGGGAGTCCATATTTACCCACACAAAGAATAGAAACAGAATGGGAGTCCATATTCACCCACACAAAGAATAGAAACAGCATGGGAGTCCATATTTACCCACACAAAGAATAGAAACAGAATGGGAGTCCATATTCACCCACACAGAGAATAGAAACAGAGGGGTAGTGGGAGGGTGTGTATGTGTGCAGGGCTTTGGGAGGGGTGCTGTGGCTGATGTGGCAGTGGGTGCTGTGTTTGTGTTTGTGTGTGTGTGGAGACACCCTCTATGTCACCCTCACCAGCCCCTCAGACTCCAGGCTGCATGTCTCTGTCCCAAATCATATGTCTGTTTCCTTTTTAGCTCTCTGATTTTCACCACACAGGCCCGGTTTACACACATACACACACACACACACACACACATACACACACACATACACACACACACACACACACACACACACACACACACACACACACACACACACACACACACACACACACAACAGGGGCCCGTCCACCACGACTGTCTCTCCCATTCTGCTGAGAGCCAGACGGAGGCGGTCGGACCCTCTGTCAGATTTAGAACCTCCAC
>NW_025535510.1:60000-94736 GCF_020615455.1 Coregonus clupeaformis
CCTATTCCATAAATGGCACCATATACCCTAAATGGCATCCTATTCCACCCTATTCCATAAATGGCACCCTATTGCCTAAATGGCATCCTATTCCATAAATGGCACCCTATTCCCTAAATGGCATCCTATTCCTTATACAGAGAGGGATGTATCAAAGCCTGAAACACACTGGTCTGGTATGAAGGCTTGGCGGAAGGAAACTCACACTGACAGTGTGTCCAGTCATAGTTCAATTCAAATAAATTCCTTCCTAATGCGGACATTGACTCACAAAACCTACACGTAGGGGGCACTCAACATTCCCAGTGAGTACCAGTCATAACTGAGTCACACCAGCTCAACAATAGAATGGAGCCATGTCAAATGCAGGTACAGTACATTGTAGATACACTCACCATCACTTGTATAAACTGTAGGCACACTTCTACACAATCTGATCCTAGAGCTGTGCCTACAGGCATCTACAACAATGTACACTCCCAGGGCCATCTCTAGGACCTCTCAGGAATCCAACCATACACCAGGAAGAGGATGTTAATTACTGTAAGATAATTGGACAATGCATCATTATAAGAGTAATGTTGATGGTAACTCGGTTATAATGTGTCTAGAGTAATGTTGATGGTAACTCGGTTATAATGTGTCTAGAGTCATGTTGATGGTATCTCAGTTATAATGTGTCTAGAGTCATGTTGATGGTAACTCACTTATAATGTGTCTAGAGTCATGTTGATGGTAACTCAGTTATAATGTGTCTAGAGTCATGTTGATGGTAACTCAGTTATAATGTGTCTAGAGTCATGTTGATGGTAACTCAGTTATAATGTGTCTAGAGTAATGTTGATGGTAACTCAGTTATAATGTGTCTAGAGTCATGTTGATGGTATCTCAGTAGCTGTAGCTGATGCAATACCAAATAACGGAGCAATTTCACACGTTTACTTTTAGAAATGTACAAATAATAAAGTATGTGTGGTGCCGCAAAAATAAACTGCTTTGAGATGTCCCTACTAGGCTACTGTAGGTCTATGCAGAACATGGACGGGGCTCGCATTAGGTTTCTATACACTAGCTCCACCGCGTGGTTACAAAGCTATATTGCAGATTTGATGAACATCGCACTTTTACATTTTAGTCATTTAGCAGACGCTCTTATCCAGAGCGATTTACAGTTAATGAGTGCATACATTTTTTATTTTTTTCATACTGGCCCCCCGTGGGAATCGAACCCACAACACTGGCGTTGCAAACGCCATGCTCTACCAACTGAGCTACACGGGGCTATGACTAGCCTAATGTATTGTCGGGTAGTATTATATAGTGCTATGACTAGTAGATTGAGTGAGGTAGCCATTTCAATAATAGGAGACAATGCATGAGGGACACAAAGACGCCAACATAGCAAAACGAAGATAATCTAGGCTATTGTGAAAGTTAAATAAATAACCTTCGGTGTTTGTGTATGTTTTAACCCTCTGGTGGTTGCACCGCACATACTTTACATTTTTTATTTTGACCATAATCAGGTGACACCCAGGCAGGCAGCGAAGGCGGTGAGAGATTCCGATCCATCGGAGTGATCGCTTGTCCGGCCTATCCCAGCGGGCGTCTCCGCTGTCTGACCGGAGAGGGAGGGCTCTATGACAGGGTACAGCGAGCTGTGAATATTGTTCGGTGTGAAATTGAGTAAGGACTGTATGGTTGCAGATCTCTAGGGAAGTGATTTTCTTTCAAATCCCGCCTTCTGCTTTGTTTTCGGTGTGTAAAACACTGCTTAAACGGCTACTGGACTATCAGAAAAACGTTATTTACAACTATCACATGGTGTTGCATGATATGACAAGTTGTAACTTCAGGCTATAGGGATGGCATCTATTGGATAGTGTGAAATCTTGTAGGCTGTAATTGAAGGGATTTCTTCGTAACTGTTTGATGCATAATAGACCTGGAAATCAGTAAGTTGTGGAGGAGGTCAACTGCACACATGTTGCAACTAAGCGCAACTTTTGATTTGCAGCAGGATGTGGTGTCAAGTATATTCAAGAAAGAGGCGACCGTGGGAGGAATCAAAGGTAAGAGCTATCTGGTTGTCTCACTAACGATATCCAAAACCTATACTTTGCGCCTTTACGCCAAGGTGACAATGTGTGACAAATACCATGATAGTAGTGACATATGTAATGGCAATATGTATTCAGTGGTGGAAAAAGTACCCAATTTTCATACTTGAGTAAAACAATGTAAAGATACCTTAACAGAAAATGACTCAAGTAAAAGTGAAAGTCACCCAGTAAAATACTACTTGAGTAAAAGTCTAAAAGTATTTGGTTTTAAATATACTTAAGTATCAAAAGTAAAAGTATACACTACCTGTCAAAAGTTTTAGAACACCTACTCATTCAAGAGTTTTTCTTAATTTTTACTATTTTCTACATTGTAGAACAATAGTGAAGACATCAAAACAATGAAATAACACACATGGAATCATGTAGTAACCAAAAAAGTGTTAAACAAATCATAAATATATTTTATATTTGAAATTCTTCAAATAGCCACCATTTGCTTTGATGACAGCTTTGCACACTTTAGGCATTCTCTCAACCAGCTTCATAAGGTAGTCACCTGGAATGCATTTCAATTAACTGGTGTGCCTTCTTAAAAGTTAATTTGTGGAATTTCTTTCCTTCTTAATTCATTTGAGCCAATCAGTTGTGTTGTGACAAGGTAGGGGGTGTATACAGAAGATAGCCCTATTTGGTAAAAGACCAAGGCCATATTATGGCAAGAACAGCTGAAATAAGCAAAGAGAAATTACAGTCCATCATTACTTTAAGACATGAAGGTCAGTCAATGCAGAACATTTCAAAAACTTTGAACGTTTCTTTAAGTGCAGTCGCCAAAACCATCAAGTGCTATGATGAAACTGGCTCTCATGAGGACCGCCACAGGAATGGAAGACCCAGAGTTACCTTTGCTGCAGAGGATACGTTCATTAGAGTTACCATCCTCAGAAATTGCAGCCCAAATAAATGCTTCACAGAGTTCAAGTAACAGACACATCTCAACATCAACTGTTCAGAGGAGACTGTGTGAATCAGGCCTTCATGGTCGAATTGCTGCAAAGACACCACTATTAAAGGACACCAATAAGAAGAAGATACTTGCTTGGGCCAAGAAATACGAGCAATGGACATAGTGTCTTTGTGAGATGCGGTGTGGTTGAACGGATGATCTCCGCATGTGTAGTTCCCACCGTAAAGCATGGAGGATGAGGTGTTATGGTGTGGGGGTGCTTTGTTGGTGACACTGCGATTTATTTAGAGTTCAAGGCACACTTAACCAGCATGGCTACCACAGCATTCTGCAGTGATATGCCATCCCATCTGGTTTGGGCTTAGTGGGACTATCATTTGTTTTTCAACAGGACAACCTCCAGGCTGTGTAAGGGCTATTTTACCAAGAAGGAGAGTGATGGAGTGCTGCATCAGATGACCTGGCCTCCACAATCCCCCGACCTCAACCAAATCAAATCAAATCAAATCAAATCAAATCAAATTTTATTGGTCACATGCGCCGAATACAACAGGTGCAGACATTACAGTGAAATGCTTACTTACAGCCCTTAACCAACAGTGCATTTATTTTAAACAAAAAAGTAAGAATAAAACAACAACAAAAAAGTGTTGAGAAAAAAAGAGCAGAAGTAAAATAAAGTGACAGTAGGGAGGCTATATATACAGTAAAATAAAGTGACAGTAGGGAGGCTATATATACAGGGGGGTACCGTTGCATTGTCAATGTGCGGGGGCACCGGCTAGTTGAGGTAGTTGAGATAATATGTACATGTGGGTAGAGTTAAAGTGACTATGCATAAATACTTAACAGAGTAGCAGCAGCGTAAAAAGGATGGGGTGGGGGGGCAGTGCAAATAGTCCGGGTAGCCATGATTAGCTGTTCAGGAGTCTTATGGCTTGGGGGTAGAAGCTGTTGAGAAGTCTTTTGGACCTAGACTTGGCACTCCGGTACCGCTTGCCGTGCGGTAGCAGAGAGAACAGTCTATGACTAGGGTGGCTGGAGTCTTTGACAATTTTGAGGGCCTTCCTCTGAGAGTGAAGGAAAAGCAGCCAGCAAGTGCTCAGCATATGTGGGAACTCCTTCAAGACTGGAAAAGCATTCCAGGTGAAGCTGGTTGAGAGAATGCCAAGCGTGTGCAAAGCTGTCATCAAGGCAAAGGGTGGCTATTTTAAGAATCTCAAATATAAAATATATTTTCATTTGTTTTGCACTTTTTTGGTTACTACATGATTTCATATGTGTTATTTCATAGTTTTGATGTCTTCACTATTATTCTACAATGTAGAAAATAGTAAAAATAAAGAAAAACCCTTGAATGAGTAGGTGTTCTATTTACGGATAGCCAGGGGCATGCTCCAACACTCAGACATCATTTACAAACGAAGCATGTGTTTAGTGAGTCCGCCAGATCAGAGGCAGTAGGGATGACCAGGGATGTTCTCTTGATAAGTGTGTGAATTAGACAATGTTCCTGTCCTACTAAGCATTCAAAATGTAACCAGTACTTTTGGGTATCAGGGAAAATGTATGGAGTAAAAAGTGCATACTTTTCTTTAGGAATGTAGTGAAGTAAAAGTAAAAGTTGTCAAAAATATAAATAGTAAAGTAAAGTACAGATACCCCCAAAAACTACTGAAGTAGTACTTTCAAGTATTTCTACTTAAGTACTTTACACCACAGTATGTATTTCTCCTCTACAGAATACTCAGCGACCGTTGACACTCGGATCCTCAACATTGAAAGGGATGGAGGAGTCCTCTACTCCTGGAAAGTAAGTGGACACTGGGCAAGGGGCATTCACATAGCATTGTAATGGACAGGTTAAGCGTGACGTTCCACACATAACCTGCAGTGCGCTCTTTTGGAAGTGGTGGGAATATTCTCTCTGTCTAGGTTGCATCCCAAATGGCACCCTAATCCCTATAGTGCACTACTTTTTCCCAGGGCCCATAGGGATCTGATCAAAAGTAGTGCACTATGTAGAGGATAGGGTGCCATTAGGGATGCAGCCTAGACGGAGAGAATGTAGAAGCCCAAAGACTCATGACAGACCACTACAGCTGAATAAGCTACTGGTTAAGAGGTATTACGTTTCCTTATAACAGAGTTGTTCTTAAAGTATCCTCAGACTGTGAGGGAGTGTTAAGCCCTACATAGACAGCTGAGATGTCATGGTCATAAGAATAGGTAATTACACAGACACACAGACACACACACACACACACACACACACACAGACACACACACACAGTCATTATGAGCCGTAATGGCTTTCCTTCTCCCTCCTCTCTTCTCTCAGGGGGCGACAGGGACCACCAGGATCGGGAAATACGACCCCAATACCAGACAGAATAAGGTAGAGCTTCCTCTCTGTGTGTGTGTGAGTGTATGTGTGACTGTGTGTGTGACTGTGTGTGAGACAAAAAGAGTGAGTGAGTATGTATGTACTGTATATGCCAGCACATAGTCCTAATGGAATGTGGGGTTACTTCTGGTACACTCACTGATCGCCACCAGCTGTTTGTAGTGTTCATCATGGTCCCTAACCCCTAACCCCTCGCCCCGAACCCCTCTCCCCTCTCCCCTAACCCCTAACCTCTCTCCCCTCTCCCCTCTCCCCTCTCCCCTCACCCCTAACCCCTCTCCCCTAACCCCTAACCCCTCTCCCCTAACCCCTCTCCCCTAACCCCCTCTCCCTAACCCCTCTCCCCCTAACCCCTAACCCTCGCCCACCCCTCTCCCTCTCCCCTCTCCCCTCTCCCCTAACCTCTCTCCCCTCACCCCTCACCCCCTAACCCCTCTCCCCTAACCCCTCTCCCCTAACCCCTCTTACCTAACCCCTAACCCCTCTCCCCTCTCCCCTAACCCCTAACCCCTCTCCCCTAACCCCTCTCCCCTCACCCCTAACCCCTCTCCCCTCACCCCTAACCCTCTTCCCCTAACCCCTCTTACCTAACCCCTAACCCCTCTCCCTCTCCCTAACCCCTAACCCCTCTCCCTAACCCTCTCCCCTCTCCCCTAACCCTAACCCCTCTCCCCTAACCCCTCTCCCCTAACCCCTCTCCCTAACCCCTAACCCCTCTCCCCTAACCCCTCTCCCTCACCCCTAACCCCTCTCCCCTCACCCCTAACCCCTCTTACCTAACCCCTAACCCCTCTCCCTCTCCCCTAACCCCTAACCCCTCTCCCTAACCCCTCTCCCCTCTCCCCTCTCCCCTAACCCCTAACCCCTCTCCCCTAACCCCTCTCCCCTAACCCCTAACCCCTCTCCCCTCACCCCTCTCCTCTCCCCCTAACCCCTAACCCCTCTCCCCTAACCCTCTTACCTAACCCCTAACCCCTAACCCCTCTCCTCTCCCCTAACCCCTAACCCCTCTCCCTCTCCTCTCCCTAACCCCCTAACCCCTCTCCCCTCTCCCTCTCCCTCTCCCCTAACCCCTAACCCCTCTCCCCTAACCCCTCTCCCCTAACCCCTCTCCCCTAACCCCCTCTCCCCTACCCCTAACCCCTAACCCCTCTCCCTCACCCCTAACCCCTCTCCCCTCTCCCCTCTCCCCTCTCCCCTAACCCTCTCCCCTAACCCCTCTCCCCTCTCTTCACAGCTCCTCTACACTTTTTGACAAGCAGGTGTGTGTCAGCAGCTGTTCTCTGAATAAGGAGGAGACTCTGCTGGGTAAGGACCTGTTCACAGACATAGAAATATAATGCATAGAACATAGAGATACATTAATTGTTGTATTGAATTCTATGGTGTAGAACAGATACATCTCTAGAATCCATGGTATTCTAATTCTATGTGACACACATGCGTAGTACAAAGACACACTGACACTGAAACAAGGATCCTCACTGAAGTGCTGAGCCAGTGTCTCCTCCCCTAGTGTATCAGTGTTAGACTAGATACAGGTTTTCCTAGATATAGCCTTCTGGTATTTCCAGTCCAAGATTGTGATCGCCCCATGGGAGTATCTTATCAGCACAGGAGAGGAACAATGTCTTGTGACTGAGCCAACACACAAGGGCCGTTGTATTGAACTCACGTCACCGAACCACATCAACTCACATACTTGTCTTTTAATCTCATTTTTAGCGGTCAGTTTGGCACAGTGGACAAGGACAGAGGAGCGCCTCAGACCAGGTACCTTGTCACCCCCCCCCCCAACACACACACACACACACACACACACACACACTTCCCATCGCTGATACAAACAAACAAACAAAAACAGAAGCTGAAGATTAGAGAAATGCAACTAGACAGATAACCATGTAAATCTACAGTATGTTATGAAGAGGGAAGTGGTAAGCTATATCCTGCTGATAACTAGCTCTCTGTTTCACTCTGGTTCTCTATAGGGAAACAGTTCTCTATATGGAAACAGTTCTCTATAGGGAAACAGTTCTCTAGGGAAACAGACCCATGGCTGTAAAAGTCAGTATGGTAACATTCAGGATATTATTAGGTATCTATCCACACATGCACCACAGGGTTTTAAGTGTTTTAAGTGTACTCTACACGACAGGTTCAATCTGTACACACCTATTGGCTGTAGGCTGTACCATATAGGTAAACTGTATGTGTTGGATTGAGTAACAGTTATCACAAGGGCAGCACAGGCGGTGAATACGTTTTATGCTGTTTCAGGTCAGTGAAGTTAAACATTACCATATTTAACACCTTTCCATTGTTCTACTCCTAGTTACAAAATGTCTGACCCTCCTCATTGAGATCCATCCCATAAACAACATTAAGGTCCTGAAGGCTGTTGACTGCCGGGTCAGAGTTCAGGTATAGAACTGTATTGTTTTGTACTGGACTCTATTGGGTTGTACTCTATCCAGAACAGCTATTACAATAAGCTTCCCCTCGGTTGTTATTACATTGTTATAATAAATAACAATATGCTATAACATGGTTATACTACAAATAATGTTAACCAGTCATCTTTGGTTTCATACAGTTCATCCATCCAGACACAGAGAGGGACTCAGTGCTGGAGAGTCACCTGCTGCTGGTAGCAGAAGATGGCTGTGAGTATCTGGGAAGTGAAGTGGTGTCAAAGATTTGTTAAAAATAATTTTTTACAGCTTTTAACTATGATAGAATAAAGACATTAGCTGACACAGTTTTCTGTTTTTGGGAGAGTTTGGCCACTGGACCTTCAGGGTTTAGGCTTTGAACTTTGACCTTTGACCTTTCAGATGTGGAGCAGCTCCATGTGATGCTGGTCAGACAGGAGGGTTACAGAGTGGTAAGATACACTGCCACAGACTGTAGAGAGCTGGAATGGAATGCAACTGTTCCGTAGTGACATCATTTCCTGTTGACTGGTGTTCCAACAGGTGATGTTGAACCCAGAGTGCCTGGCCAAAGACAGGGTGGCAGAGGAGTTCAGCTGGGTCCAGTGGGACAGCCAGACACAGAGACTCTTCTACCTCACATACAGGGTAACATACCATATATAGGGAACACACTGTAGGCCCTGATCTGGGCAACAACACCTTAAACTAACATGTTCAGTTTCTTTTGAATTGTGAAGAATTATGCAGACATTCCAACTGATAACGCAATAATGACATCCCTTCTTTGTCTGTCAGGAAAAAGCTGTGCTGAAATGTGTGCAATTCTACCATGACCACAACTGTGAGACCTTGGTAGGACTAGCAGCATAAATCATTTAATAATGAACGCTTTATAGGTAGTGTTTGATTTGGGGTCAGGCTACTTAATACTTCCTCCTCTTTCCGACAGTTTGAGCTTGCACTGGAGTTGCCCTTTAACCCTTTCACCTGTATGAGGTAAGAATTCAAAGTCAAAATAAATTAATATACGATTAAAAACGGTGTATTTCCCGAAAACAGTTCAAAATTATTCGTGGATTTCTAGTCATGCTGTATCGATAACTCCTTGTGTGTTTGACCCCTAGGTTTGTTAACCTGGGCTTTGACCATCACCAAGAGACACAGCATGAACGAGAGGAGATGAGGATGGTGGTGATCACCAATAAAATAGGCACGTTTTGGTTGAACATTAAATGATTCACCTCCATATTGTACTGTATTGATAATGTTCTATGCTCGGAGAACATTCCTCTTTAATTGAGTTTGTCATTACTTTTTATTTGTTTGACATGGGACGTGAATGGAAACAGAGGGTAAGTGCTGTAGCTATTGTGATATAGATTAACTGTGTCACTCTTTGATCAATGGACAGTTCAGTCCACCACCAGCACAATCACACTCTCACTTCACAGAGCCCAGATATATATAACTTCTCTATTATCAAGATTGCATTAGTCAAGCTGCACAATTGGAAATGCTGCAGGCAATAATTTGTGTTTCTTTGAAAGGCCTATCAAATCAAAAGATGGTTGACGACGGCCCAGGGCCGGGAACATAATAACTTAATTGTGCTACTTATTCCAAATTACATTCAAGATTCAACCAATAAAACACTGTTGTTTTTAATAAAAACCCAATCAATACCACATTGTTAAAATGTTCTTCTTCTTCGTCGTATTATTATGTGAAACCAATCTGTTGTTAGAGTGTAATTGGTTGTTTTAATACGTGATCCTTACTGATGATTGCAGGGAGTATGTGTGTGTGTTACATCCAGCCTGCTGGGGCCAACCAGGAGATCACATACACCATAGTCCTGGTGCACAGAGGTACATCTTACCTTATTGCATTAGTTCCATACAATATTCACAAATGACAAATGAAGTTCCGTCAGTTTCAAGTTGTAAGTTGTAATCTACCAGAGCCTGTCTCCCCTCTACAGGATGCAGTAAAACGTTCTCAGTGGCGCTGGATGACACCCCTATTCCATGGACCACAGAGCTCCTCCCTCTATTCATCCCTATTGGTCAGTCAACACATCGACCCATCTATCCTATCAGTACCTGCTGGAACACTCCCACACAGCCCATCCATCCTATCAGTACCTACTGGAACACTCCCACACAGCCCATCCATCCTATCAGTACCTGCTGGAACACTCCCACACAGCCCATCCATCCTATCAGTACCTACTGGAACACTCCCACACAGCCCATCCATCCTATCAGTACCTGCTGGAACACTCCCACACAGCCCATCCATCCAATCAGTACCTACTGGAACACTCCCACACAGCCCATCCATCCAATCAGTACCTACTGGAACACTCCCACACAGCCCATCCATCCTATCAGTACCTGCTGGAACACTCCCACACAGCCCATCCATCCTATCAGTACCTACTGGAACACTCCCACACAGCCCATCCATCCTATCAGTACCTACTGGAACACTCCCACACAGCCCATCCATCCTATCAGTACCTACTGGAACACTCCCACACAGCCCATCCATCCTATCAGTTACTACTGGAACACTCCCACACAGCCCATCCATCCTATCAGTACCTACTGGAACACTCCCACACAGCCCATCCATCCAATCAGTACCTACTGGAACACTCCCACACAGCCCATCCATCCTATCAGTACCTACTGGAACACTCCCACACAGCCCATCCATCCTATCAGTACCTACTGGAACACTCCCACACAGCCCATCCATCCTATCAGTACCTGCTGGAACACTCCCACACAGCCCATCCATCCTATCAGTACCTGCTGGAACACTCCCACACAGCCCATCCATCCTATCAGTACCTGCTGGAACACTCCCACACAGCCCATCCATCCTATCAGTACCTGCTGGAACACTCCCACACAGCCCATCCATCCTATCAGTACCTGCTGGAACACTCCCACACAGCCCATCCATCCAATCAGTACCTGCTGGAACACTCCCACACAGCCCATCCATCCTATCAGTACCTGCTGGAACACTCCCACACAGCCCATCCATCCTATCAGTACCTGCTGGAACACTCCCACACAGCCCATCCATCCAATCAGTACCTACTGGAACACTCCCGCACAGCCCATCCATCCAATCAGTACCTACTGGAACACTCCCACACAGCCCATCCATCCAATCAGTACCTACTGGAACACTCCCGCACAGCCCATCCATCCTATCACAACCCCTGATAGTGCTACTTCTACTTGGGACTGAGGAAGTGGTTTTAGGAGTTATTTGTGATAAGATGTTTATTATTATTGTATAGTAGACATTTACATAAGAGAACAAACAAATAAACCAACAAAACACATTTGAGGTCAGTCCAAGATGGCTGATGAAAACAAACCGTTGACTAGCCTGCTGTTCTCTCCCCAGGTTACTACGTGGTGGTCTACCTGGCTGGTCACTTCCTGCACTGTATCAACACCAGACAACAGGAGCTGCTCTGCCACAGTCTCTTCCTCTCAGGTAAGGCTAGACCTGGGGCATGTTCATTAGGACACACCGTAGCCAAATGTTTTGCAATGGAAAAGGACATTTAGTTTTTGTTCTGGTTGAGATACCTCTGCGTTTCACTCCATTACGTGTCTATGAACACGACCCTGGTCACCAACAGAAGTGACTATATGAGGAATAGGGAGGCAAGTGTGTTTTTGTTCAACTGGCTTCAGTGAAATTGTGTTACAGGTGTTGGTGATGACTTCAGTGTAATTGTGTTACAGGTGTTGGTGATGACTTCAGTGTAATTGTGTTACAGGTGTTGGTGATGACTTCAGTGTAATTGTGTTACAGGTGTTGGTGATGACTTCAGTGTAATTGTTTTACAGGTGTTGATGCAGAGCTGGGTGTGTTGGGATCAGACAGTGTGGTGTTGTCTCTACCTGAGTCCTCTCTGCTGGACCTGAACACAGGCATGATGTACACTGCAGACCTCAACCCCTCATTTCTACTGGACCTACTGCACTGCAGGTAGAATGGAATAGAATGGAATATAGTGGAATAGAATGGAATATAATGGAATGGAATAGAATAGAGTGGAATGGAATGGAATAGAATGGAATATAATAGAATGGAATAGAATAGAGTGGAATGGAATGGAATAGAATGGAATGTATTAGAATGGAATATAATGGAATGGAATAGAATAGAGTGGAATGGAATGGAATAGAATGGAATGTATTAGAATGGAATATAATGGAATGGAATAGAATATAATAGAATACAATGAAATGGAATAGAATGAAATGGAATAGAATGAAATGGAATAGAATGAAATGGAATAGAATGGAATGGAATATAAATGAATAAAATAGAATAGAATATAGCTTAATTATCCATTGTTCAGTGGGAAATGGTCTTGAGTGTTGGAGTGTGTGTCATGCTTACTGCACTGCATGTAGAAAGTACTGGAGCATTGGATATTATTGTGATGCTACACTTCCCACTCTGTTAATGTAGTATTCATGATGTCTTTGCTGTATGCTTTGTGCTGTAGCCACAGTAGACCTGACGCCCAACGCCTGGCTGCACTGCACTGTCTGCAGCTCTACATGGGGCCCAACGCTACACTACAACTGAAGGTAGGCGATGCAAGCAAAACCCCTGAGAACACTTTGTTCAGAGAGAGAGAGAGAGAGAGCAAGAGAGACACAGAGCGTGTGAGAGAGAGAGATGTTTTGGAGGGAAAAGTTCAGTGCTGACCGTGAGTCAGGTTGTTTATAATAGAGAAAGTGCTGCACTTGAAATTCCCATCTGCAGTACTTGTTCTAAATGGAGTCTCTGTGGCCATGGCAACTCACTAACACAGTTAGAGAGGTAGAACGTCTTAGAGGTCAATGAGGACGTGGGGGGTGTGGTTTTATGAATTCTGTTGCTTTATACATGGGTGGTAACACTGGAATTACTACAGTAACAATACTTTATCAAGATGTTGTTACGTAGCATAGCACTTTTGTTACTTTATGTGTTTTCTCTGCAGATCATAGATTGGATCTGTGACAATGTGATGCCGTTCGACACCTTCGATCAAATTCAGGAGTTTATTCTGGGTAAGTGGAACAAGACTTATCATCATTATCAAATCTATTTTAGCGGTATTTAATGGAAGAATCATCGTCTCTCTTCAACGACAGCGTCACTGTACAGGATCATCTATAAGAAGTCTCTCAGTCTGGATGAAGTTCTACCCTACTCCTCTGTGTTTGAGAAGAAGAAGGTACCTGAGAATCTAGACCAGGTCCCTGGTGTCACCTGCACCACAGAGCTCCATGCTGAACCAGTGTTCAAAGGAAAGGTACGATATCTTTCACACACTCACATACTGCAGCTATTCAGCTAGCTGATCAGTCTACTATTTAGTGATTTTATTTCAAGGTTAGACACTAGAGGGCAGACAGGAGTGGGAAGCAGATCCAATGCTCTGTAACAGATAAAGAATGCATATCTAATTAATTAAATGTGCAAGAAGAGTTGTGGTGAAAGAAGGGACGTAATAATATGATTTAGACTGGGCTATTTACAATGAAATACCCCATTGATTATTCTGTAGATGGAGGCCTTCTTTAATTAAAGGCAAAACATGAACAATTCGTTACAATCAAGTGCATTTTATTTAATGTTATGCAGTATGAACCCCATGCGATAAATCATTTTGTTTCCAAGGAGGTCTCAAGATGACCTCAACAGATGGACGTATTTTACATCAACAGTAAAAGTAGTAAACGTCTGGTGTTTACTAGATGTTTGGTAATGTTTCGCTGCAGGCCAGAAGTCTCCAGGGCTATTGGGAAGAGCTACAGTGGAGCACAGAGAAGATGAAGTACTTTGAGGCGGTTCCAAACCCACGATACAGAACATCTCAGATTCTTCCAGAATGGACCAAGCTGCTCGCTACCCTGGTGAGCTCACACAGAGAGACTGGAATATAGAGGAGCTCAGTGCACCACAGGAACCATGGTCTCTCGCTCTGATCCCAAGCTTTATACTGCAGCTAGCAGTAGCACAGTATGAAAACATTCATCATTTACAATTCCTGACATATTCTCATATAGAACCACTTCAACATTGGGCGGCAGGTAGCCTAGCGGTTAAGAGCGTTGGGTCAGTAACCGAAAGGTCGCTGGCTCGAATCCCTGAGCCGACTACGTGAAAAATCTGTCTATGTGCACTTAACCCTAATTGCTCCTGGATGTCGCTCTGGATAAGAGCGTCTGTTAAGTCAGTGATTCCCAACCAGTTGTACTAGGACCCCTGAGGGTACTTGGACTATACACGGGGTACTTGAGAAGACTCATGAGACCATAGGCCTACTGGTTAAAGGCACATAAGGGGGTACTTCAGGGGTACTCCGGGCAGAGCAACATTCAGCTGATGGTACAGTAAGAAAAAAAGTTGGGAACCAGTGAGCTAAATTACTAACATGGACGTGTCAAATGTAGTACAGTATACCTTCATAAGAGGAAGTTAGAGAACATGTTGCTCCCTCTGTCTGTTCCAGAAGTCGGAGAAGAAGAAGTCTTCTAACTATCTGCGTCACATTGAGGAGAACACCAGGAAGTAGGTGGAGTACAGAAGACAGAATGGGCTCTTGTGTGTTGCAGAATGTTGTGCGTGTTGGAGGAAGCGTGTGGGTGGGGTACAGGGGAAAACTAGACTCCTGAAAGCACACAGAGACAAACTCACAGGGATCAATAACACTGATGGATATTAACACAGGGATCAATAACACTGATGGATATTAACACAGGGATCAATAACACTGATAGATATTAACACACAGGGATCAATAACACTGATGGATATTAACACAGGGATCAATAACACTGATGGATATTAATACAGGGATCAATAACACTGATGGATATTAACACAGGGATCAATAACACTGATAGATATTAACACAGGAATCAATAACACTGATAGATATTAACACAGGGATCAAAAACACTGATAGATATTAACAAAGGGATCAATAACACTGATAGATATTAACAAAGGGATCAATAACACTGATAGATATTAACACTCAAACACTGTAGCAACACGAACAACAGACATGTACTATAGATATACTGTATACATACATACATACAGACACAGTTTCCACTTACAAGTCAAGTTAGACATTCTCTGACATTTCCTCTGTTATTTTCAGAGTTCTGTCGATGGTGGACAGCTGGAATCTAGGTAAGATGTCACAACATTCTAAAAGCCACTATCAATTAATGTTAGTAGAAGGAATGTAAAACCTGGTCTCTCTAGGAATGTAAGACACTTGGTCTCTAGGAATGTAAGACACCTGCTCTCTCTAGGAATGTAAGACACCTGGTCTCTAGGAATGTAAGACACCTGCTCTCTCTAGGAATGTAAGACACCTGCTCTCTCTAGGAATGTAAGCCACCTGCTCTCTCTAGGAATGTAAGACACCTTGTCTCTCTAGGAATGTAAGACACCTGGTCTCTCTAGGAATGTAAGACACCTGGTCTCTCTAGGAATGTAAGACACCTGGTCTCTCTAGGAATGTAAGACACATGGTCTCTCTAGGAATGTAAGACACCTGGTCTCTCTAGGAATGTAAGACACCTGGTCTCTCTAGGAATGTAAGACACCTGGTCTCTCTAGGAATGTAAGACACCTGGTCTCTCTAGGAATGTAAGACACCTGGTCTCTCTAGGAATGTAAGACACCTGGTCTCTCTAGGAATGTAAGACACCTTGTCTCTCTAGGAATGTAAGACACCTGGTCTCTAGGAATGTAAGACACCTGGTCTCTCTATGAATGTAAGACACCTGGTCTCTCTATGAATGTAAGACACCTTGTCTCTCTAGGAATGTAAGACACCTTGTCTCTCTAGGAATGTAAGACACCTTGTCTCTCTAGGAATGTAAGACACCTTGTCTCTCTAGGAATGTAAGACACCTGGTCTCTCTAGGAATGTAAGACACCTGGTCTCTCTAGGAATGTAAGACACCTGGTCTCTCTAGGAATGTAAGACACCTGGTCTCTCTAGGAATGTAAGACACCTGGTCTCTCTAGGAATGTAAGACACCTTGTCTCTAGGAATGTAAGACACCTGGTCTCTCTAGGAATGTAAGACACCTGGTCTCTAGGAATGCAAGACACCTGGTCTCTAGGAATGTAGGACACCTGGTCTCTCTAGGAATGTAGGACACCTTGTCTCTAGGAATGTAAGACACCTGGTCTCTCTAGGAATGTAAGACACCTTGTCTCTAGGAATGTAGGACACCTGGTCTCTCTAGGAATGCAAGACACCTGGTCTCTAGGAATGTAGGACACCTGGTCTCTCTAGGAATGTAGGACACCTTGTCTCTAGGAATGTAAGACACCTTGTCTCTCTAGGAATGCAAGACACCTGGTCTCTAGGAATGTAGGACACCTGGTCTCTAGGAATGTAGGACACCTTGTCTCTAGGAATGTAGGACACCTTGTCTCTAGGAATGTAAGACACCTTGTCTCTCTTGGTATTGGCCCTTTGGCTATGAAGCTATTATTATGATTATTATTCCTAGAATAACACTGGGATATTAAGGCGCTGGCAGGTCATTTAACATGAGCTCATTTACCCTTGACTACAGTTAAAGAAATCCCCCAACTTGAGTTTCAGGGTCACATACTTGAGTCCACTGGAGAACATTGCTCCCGGACCCCACAGTTGTTGACGATTTATCACTATCATTCAGGGAGAGAGAGAGAGGGAGAAAATAAGGGAAGAATGCCACATGGTTATATAAGAATGGGAGGAGAAGGGCCTCTCTCTCGCTTTCTTTCTTTCTTTCTCCCTCTCTCTTTTTCTCCTCTCCTTCACTGCTTCCTGACCCCAGTGC
This sequence comes from Coregonus clupeaformis, assembly GCF_020615455.1. Taxonomy (NCBI): domain Eukaryota; kingdom Metazoa; phylum Chordata; class Actinopteri; order Salmoniformes; family Salmonidae; genus Coregonus; species Coregonus clupeaformis. The sequence continues at coordinate 76,776 of NW_025535510.1, forward strand.
AACTGTGGTAGCTCAACCACGTGATTGGCCAATGCTCTACCTCAACTATCTCACATGGGCCATGCACGGACAAAACACACCCTCACTCTATGTCACACACACTGCTCTCAGTCTCTCTCTCTCTCTCTCTCGCTCTCTCTCTCTCTCTCTGTCTGTCTCTCACCCGTACATACTGATCAACATTCATCTCCACACCAATATCCTGACTCTCAGAATCGACCCTCTGCAGCACAGTTGACTAATTTTACTCTCTTTATCAATTGTCCCCCTTCATCTTCTCATGGAGATGTCCCTCTGTAATGAAAAGACCACGGAGATGTCCCTCTGTAATGAAAAGACCATGGAGATGTCCCTCTGTAATGAAAAGACCATGGAGATGTCCCTCTGTAATGAAAAGACCATGGAGATGTCCCTCTGTAATGAAAAGACCACGGAGATGTCCCTCTGTAATGAAAAGACCACAGAGATGTCCCTCTAATGAAAAGACCACGGAGATGTCCCTCTGTAATGAAAAGACCACGGAGATGTCCCTCTGTAATGAAAAGACCACGGAGATGTCCCTCTGTAATGAAAAGACCACGGAGATGTCCCTCTGTAATGAAAAGACCACGGAGATGTCCCTCTGTAATGAAAAGACCACGGAGATGTCCCTCTGTAATGAAAAGACCACAGAGATGTCCCTCTGTAATGAAAAGACCATGGAGATGTCCCTCTGTAATGAAAAGACCATGGAGATGTCCCTCTGTAATGAAAAGACCACGGAGATGTCCCTCTGTAATGAAAAGACCACAGAGATGTCCCTCTGTAATGAAAAGACCACGGAGATGTCCCTCTGTAATGAAAAAGACCATGGAGATCGAATGAAAAGACCACAGAGATGTCCCTCTGTAATGAAAAGACCATGGAGATGTCCCTCTGTAATGAAAAGACCATGGAGATGTCCCTCTGTAATGAAAAGCTCTTTATATGTTATTATAGTTCTCTTCAGGTGGTTCCTTTGTTCTGTCTTGACCCTCTCATCCCTCTTAAATCATTAGGCAATCCTCTTCCTTGTCCTGACTCATGAATGTTTGTTTTGCCTCATGTACAACTCTTTGAGATGTAATGAAAAGTCTAAATACACTGTGTTATGGTTTGCCTCTGCAGATCAGAAAGTGGTTCTGTTGTTCCAGGAGGAGGACAGCCAGCAGAGGGCGCTCATAGGCCTGGTGAGTCACAGAGGATACAGCAGCCGTGATACTCAGGGTAGAAGGTGCCCTCAGGCACAGACAGATCTAGGATCAGCTTACCCTCCCCAAATCCTAACCTTAACCATTAGGGGGGAAATGTTAAACTGATCATAGATCAGTTTCAGCACTGTTTTAGTGCTGAGTACTGGGAGAAGAATGCAGGCTTGTCCAGATTACAGCTCACCAAGACCAAGGTTCATGAGGGCAGATCAGGGCAGGCAGTACACACACAACACGCATGATAAAAATAGTTGTCCCTTTTCAGTCCTGACATTGCAGTCTATTCCCAGGAGTTTTTAGGGACGTTAGCCTTACAGCAGTAACTATTTCCATCCTGAAGTTGCTGTCCCTGAGGTTTAAATTACGTTAGTGTTTCAGCAGGTTCTATTATACCCATCCCCTAAAACACTAGGGTAGTCTACCTGTGGTCCTCAACATCAACCTATCCCCAGTTCTAAAACACTAGGGTAGTCTACCTGTGGTCCTCAACATCAACCTATCCCCAGTTCTAAAACACTAGGGTAGTCTACCTGTGGTCCTCAACATCAACCTATCCCCAGTTCTAAAACACTAGGGTAGTCTACCTGTGGTCCTCAACATCAACCTATCCCCAGTTCTAAAACACTAGGGTAGTCTACCTGTGGTCCTCAACATCAACCTATCCCCAGTTCTAAAACACTAGGGTAGTCTACCTGTGGTCCTCAACATCAACCTATCCCCAGTTCTAAAACACTAGGGTAGTCTACCTGTGGTCCTCAACATCAACCTATCCCCAGTTCTAAAACACTAGGGTAGTCTACCTGTGGTCCTCAACATCAACCTATCCCCAGTTCTAAAACACTAGGGTAGTCTACCTGTGGTCCTCAACATCAACCTATCCCCAGTTCTAAAACACGAGGGTAGTCTACCTGTGGTCCTCAACATCAACCTATCCCCAGTTCTAAAACACTAGGGTAGTCTACCTGTGGTCCACAACATCAACCTATCCCCAGTTCTAAAACACTAGGGTAGTCTACCTGTGGTCCTCAACATCAACCTATCCCCAGTTCTAAAACACTAGGGTAGTCTACCTGTGGTCCTCAACATCAACCTATCCCCAGTTCTAAAACACTAGGGTAGTCTACCTGTGGTCCTCAACATCAACCTATCCCCAGTTCTAAAACACTAGGGTAGTCTACCTGTGGTCCTCAACATCAACCTATCCCCAGTTCTAAAACACTAGGGTAGTCTACCTGTGGTCCTCAACATCAACCTATCCCCAGTTCTAAAACACTAGGGTAGTCTACCTGTGGTCCTCAACATCAACCTATCCCCAGTTCTAAAACACTAGGGTAGTCTACCTGTAGTCCTCAACATCAACCTATCCCCAGTTCTAAAACACGAGGGTAGTCTACCTGTGGTCCTCAACATCAACCTATCCCCAGTTCTAAAACACTAGGGTAGTCTACCTGTGGTCCTCAACATCAACCTATCCCCAGTTCTAAAACACTAGGGTAGTCTACCTGTGGTCCTCAACATCAACCTATCCCCAGTTCTAAAACACTAGGGTAGTCTACCTGTGGTCCTCAACATCAACCTATCCCCAGTTCTAAAACACTAGGGTAGTCTACCTGTGGTCCTCAACATCAACCTATCCCCAGTTCTAAAACACGAGGGTAGTCTACCTGTGGTCCTCAACATCAACCTATCCCCAGTTCTAAAACACTAGGGTAGTCTACCTGTGGTCCTCAACATCAACCTATCCCCAGTTCTAAAACACTAGGGTAGTCTACCTGTGGTCCTCAACATCAACCTATCCCCCAGTTCTAAAACACTAGGGTAGTCTACCTGTGGTCCTCAACATCAACCTATCCCCAGTTCTAAAACACGAGGGTAGTCTACCTGTGGTCCTCAACATCAACCTATCCCCAGTTCTAAAACACTAGGGTAGTCTACCTGTGGTCCACAACATCAACCTATCCCCAGTTCTAAAACACTAGGGTAGTCTACCTGTGGTCCTCAACATCAACCTATCCCCAGTTCTAAAACACTAGGGTAGTCTACCTGTGGTCCTCAACATCAACCTATCCCCAGTTCTAAAACACTAGGGTAGTCTACCTGTGGTCCTCAACATCAACCTATCCCCAGTTCTAAAACACTAGGGTAGTCTACCTGTGGTCCTCAACATCAACCTATCCCCAGTTCTAAAACACGAGGGTAGTCTACCTGTGGTCCTCAACATCAACCTATCCCCAGTTCTAAAACACTAGGGTAGTCTACCTGTGGTCCTCAACATCAACCTATCCCCAGTTCTAAAACACGAGGGTAGTCTACCTGTGGTCCTCAACATCAACCTATCCCCAGTTCTAAAACACTAGGGTAGTCTACCTGTGGTCCTCAACATCAACCTATCCCCAGTTCTAAAACACGAGGGTAGTCTACCTGTGGTCCTCTCAACATCAACCTATCCCCAGTTCTAAAACACTAGGGTAGTCTACCTGTGGTCCTCAACATCAACCTATCCCCAGTTCTAAAACACTAGGGTAGTCTACCTGTGGTCCTCAACATCAACCTATCCCCAGTTCTAAAACACTAGGGTAGTCTACCTGTGGTCCACAACATCAACCTATCCCCAGTTCTAAAACACTAGGGTAGTCTACCTGTGGTCCACAACATCAACCTATCCCCAGTTCTAAAACACTAGGGTAGTCTACCTGTGGTCCTCAACATCAACCTATCCCCAGTTCTAAAACACTAGGGTAGTCTACCTGTGGTCCACAACATCAACCTATCCCCAGTTCTAAAACACTAGGGTAGTCTACCTGTGGTCCACAACATCAACCTATCCCCAGTTCTAAAACACTAGGGTAGTCTACCTGTGGTCCTCAACATCAACCTATCCCCAGTTCTAAAACACTAGGGTAGTCTACCTGTGGTCCTCAACATCAACCAGCAGGGTAACTATTCTTAGACCGGTCAGCTCTGCTCCCAGCAGGCTATTCCCTCTGCAGGTCAGATAGCTCTCTCCTGCTCCAGGAGTGTGTGTGTGTGTGTGTGTGTACCTGTAGTGTGTGTGTGTGTGTGTGTGTGTGTACCTGTAGTGTGTGTGTGTGTGTGTACCTGTAGTGTGTGTGTGTGTGTGTGTGTGTGCACCTGTAGTGTGTGTGTGTGTGTGTGTGTACCTGTAGTGTGTGTGTGTGTGTGCCTAACTGAAGTATGTGCTCCACTCTCCTTCCTGTTAATAAGAATGTAGGACACTGTTAGAGGAACAGGGGAACAGAGGAACAGGGGGAACAGGGGAACAAGGGAACAGGGGAACAGGGGGAACAGGGGTACAGGGGGAACAGGGGAACAAGGGAACAGGGGAACAGAGGAACAGGGGAACATCAAGGGAACCTAGTTGGACCCCTGCTTTATGATGACGTATACATACATAAGTACACACACACACAGACAGACACACACACACACAGACAGAAACCTCCAATCTGAAGTGTTGTGTTTCCAATAGATGGTGGACAAGCTGAGAGAGCACCTCAACAGACACCTGCCTCGTCTGGGGAAGAAGAAGATCGATGTGCTGGTGGTGAACTACGTGGCCAAGCTGGTGTGTGTGTGTGTGTATATTTGTGTTTGCATGTTCTTATTCTACAGTGCATTACCCAAAGGTTGCTTTCATTGTTTTTGCAGTTACAGAAACAAATGGCTGTATTGACAAGGAAAGGCCTGAGACAGACAGATTGTAGTTGAGAAATGAGAATAACCATTATCCTCCAATACATTTATTTCCTCCTGTGGATGACAGATCTACTCCCCACTGTTCATAGCTCAGTCATGACGTCAGAGAGGCTCTGTACGGTACATCGTACATAGATATCACTGACTGAAGAACACCGTCCTAGAGTTTAACCTTAGGTGGAAATAATGCACTAGATATCAGGAAGAGACAAGCCTTTTCCATAAAGTGTGTGTGAGTGTGAGGTTGTGTGTTTTGGTGTGCGTGCGTGTGTGTGTGAGGATATGAGAGTGTTTCTTCCTGTTATTGCAGTAAAAGAGAGAAGAAGAGGATGTGAGGAGTCATGCTTGGTCAGCCACTGTGTGTGTGTGTGTGTGTGTGGGGATGTAATGGGTGTGAAAGTGGCAGTGTAAAAATAAATCCTAGTAACCCTTGTTTCTCTTGCTATGCGTTGCCATGGACTACTATTCATTTGTTGCTCAATAGAGAACAGGAACTGCTACAGTATGTGAAACTGTAGAAATAGGAAGTGAATGTGAAACGTTTTAATAGTGGTCTTGTCATGTAACATTTGAGTAAATCAGATGTTTAAATTCTCAGAGCATTCATCCCTGACCTCTTTTCTCTGTGTGTGTGTGTGTGTGTTTGTGCATGTCTGGTGTGTGTGTGTGTAGCTGGAGCTGATCAGACACATGCTGGAGTCTGTATGGCTGAAGTACAAACTGGGCCCTCTGGTGCTGTGCTTGTAAGTTGCTCCCTGATACAGTACATGCTGTGGGTGTGTGGGTGTTAGTGTGTGTTACTGTGTGTGTGTGTTAGTGTGTGTGTGTGTTACTGTGTGTGTGTGTTAGTGTGTGTGTGTTAGTGTATGTCCACGTGTATAACTACCATCCCTCATCAGCCAGTGCCTTCGGAAAGTATTCAGACCACTTGACTTTTCCCACATTGTTAGGTTACAACCTTATTCTAAAATTTATTAAACCGTTTTTCCCCCCTCATCCATCTACACACAATACCCCATAATGACAAATAAAAACAGGATTTTAGAATTTTTTGCTAATTTATAAAAAATAAAAAACTGAAATATCACATGTATATAAGTATTCAGACCCTTTACTCAGTACTTTGTTGAAGCACCTTTGGCAGCGATTACAGCCTCAAGTCTTCTTGGGTATGATGCTACAAGCTTGGCACACATGTATTTGGGAGTTTCTCCCATTCTTCTCTGCAGATCCTCTCAAGCTCTGTCAGGTTGGATGGGGAGCTTTGCTGCACAGCTATTTTCAGGTCTCTCCAGAGATGTTTGATCGGGTTCAAGTCCGGGCTCTGGCTGGGCCACTCAAGGACATTCAGAGACTTGTCCCAAAGCCACTCCTGTGTTGTCTTGGCTATGTGCTTAGGGTCGTTGTCCTGTTGGAAGGTGAACCTTCACCCCAGTCTGAGGTCCTGACAGCTCTGGAGAAGGTTTTCATCAAGGATCTCTCTGTACTTTGCTCCGTTCATCTTGGCCTCGATCCTGACTAGTCTCCCAGTCCCTGCAGCTGAAAACCATCCCCACAGCATGATGCTGCCACCACCATGCTTCAACGTAGGGATGGTGCCAGGTTTCCTCCAGAATTGACGCTTGGCATTCAGGCCAAAGAGTTCAATATTGGTTTCATCAGACCAGAGAATCTTGTTTCTCATGGTCTGAGAGTCCTTTAGGTGCATTTTGGCAAACCCCAAGCGGGCTGTCATGTGCCTTTTACTGAGGAGTGGCTTCCGTCTGGCCACTCTACCATAAAAGGCCTGATTGGTGGAGTGCTACAGAGATGGTTGTCCTTCTGGAAGGTTCTCGCATCTCCACAGAGGAACTCTAGAGCTCTGTCAGAGTGACCATCGGGTTCTTGGTCACCTCCCTGACCAAGGCCCTTCTCCCCCGATTGCTCAGTTTGGCCTGGCGGCCAGCTCTAGGAAGAGTCTTGGTGGTTCCAAACTTCTTCCATTTAAGAATGATGGAGGCCACTGTGTTCTTGGGGACCTTCAATGCTGCAGACATTTTTTGGTACCCTTCCCCAGATCTGTGCCTCGACCTGCCTGTCTCGGAGCTCTACGGACAATTCCTTTGACCTCATGGCTTGGTTTTTGCTCTGACATGCACTGTCAACTGTGGAACCTTATATACAGTGGGGGAAAAAGTATTTAGTCAGCCACCAATTGTGCAAGTTCTCCCACTTAAAAAGATGAGAGAGGCCTGTAATTTTCATCATAGGTACACGTCAACTATGACAGACAAAATGAGAAAGAAAATTCCAGAAAATCACATTATAGGATTTTTTATGAATTTATTTGCAAATTATGGTGGAAAATAAGTATTTGGTCAATAACAAAAGTTTCTCAATACTTTGTTATATACCCTTTGTTGGCAATGACACAGGTCAAACGTTTTCTGTAAGTCTTCAAGGTTTTCACACACTGTTGCTGGTATTTTGGCCCATTCCTCCATGCAGATCTCCTCTAGAGCAGTGATTGTTTTGGGGCTGTCGCTGGGCAACACAGACTTTCAACTCCCTCCAAAGATTTTCTATGGGGTTGAGATCTGGAGACTGGCTAGGCCACTCCAGGACCTTGAAGTGCTTCTTACGATGCCACTCCTTCGTTGCCCGGGCGGTGTGTTTGGGATCATTGTCATGCTGAAAGACCCAGCCACGTTTCATCTTCAATGCCCTTGCTGATGGAAGGAGGTTTTCACTCATAATCTCTCGATTCATGGCCCCATTCATTCTTTCCTTTACACGGATCAGTCGTCCTGGTCCCTTTGCAGAAAAACAGCCCCAAAGCATGATGTTTCCACCCCCATGCTTCACAGTAGGTATGGTGTTCTTTGGATGCAACTCAGCATTCTTTGTCCTCCAAACACGACGAGTTGAGTTTTTACCAAAAAGTTATATTTTGGTTTCATCTGACCATATGACATTCTCCCAATCCTCTTCTGGATCATCCAAATGCACTCTAGCAAACTTCAGACGGGCCTGGACATGTACTGGCTTAAGCAGGGGGACACGTCTGGCACTGCAGGATTTGAGTCCCTGGCGGCGTAGTGTGTTACTGACCCTCCGACAAATCAACTGTACATTTCGGTGTTCCTCAAGGTTCCGTTTTAGGACCACTATTGTTTTCACTATATATTTTACCTCTTGGGGATGTTATTCGAAAACATAATGTTAACTTTCACTGCTATGCGGATGACACACAGCTGTACATTTCAATGAAGCATGGTGAAGCCCCAAAATTGCCCTCGCTAGAAGCCTGTGTTTCAGACATAAGGAAGTGGATGGCTGAAAACTTTTTACTTTTAAACTCGGACAAAACAGAGATGCTTGTACTAGGTCCCAAGAAACAAAGAGATCTTCTGTTAAATCTGACAATTCATCTTGATGGTTGTAAAGTCGTCTCAAATAAAACTGTGAAGGACCTAGGCGTTACTCTTGACCCTGATCTCTCTTTTGACGAACATATCAAGACTGTTTCAAGGACAGCTTTTTTCCATCTACGTAACATTGCAAAAATCAGAAATTTTCTGTCCAAAAATGATGCAGAAAAATTAATCCATGCATTTGTTACTTCTAGATTAGACTACTGCAATGCTCTATTTTCCGGCTATCCGGATAAAGCACTAAATAACCTTCAGTTAGTGCTAAATACGGCTGCTAGAATCCTGACTAGAACCAAGAAATTTGATCATATTACTCCAGTGCTAGCTTCCCTACACTGGCTTCCTGTTAAGGCAAGGGCTGATTTCAAGGTTTTACTGTTAACCTATAAAAGCGTTACATGGGCTTGCTCCTACCTATCTTTCCGAGTTGGTCCTGCCGACATACCAATACGTACGCTACGGTCACAAGACGCAGGCCTCCTAATTGTCCCTAGAATTTCTAAGCAAACAGCGGGAGGCAGGGCTTTCTCCTATAGATCTCCATTTTTATGGAACAGTCTGCCTACCCATGTGAGAGACGCAGACTCGGTCTCAACCTTTAAGTCTTTACTGAAGACTTATCTCTTCAGTAGGTCATATGATTGAGTGTAGTCTGGCCCAGGAGTGTGAAGGTGAACGGAAAGGCTGGAGCAACGAACAGCCCTTGCTGTCTCTGCCGGGCCGGTTCCCTCTCCACTGGGGTTCTCTGCCTCTAACCCTGTTGCAGGGGCTGAGTCACTGGCTTGCTGGTGCTCTTTCATGCCGTCCCTGGGAGGGGTGCGTCACTTGAGTGGGTTGAGTTACTGACGTGATCTTCCTGTCTGGGTTGGCGCCCCCCTTGGTTTGTGCTGTGGTGGAGACCTCTGTGGGCTATACTCGGCCTTGTCTCAGGATTGTAAGTTGGTGGTTGGGGATATCCCTCTAGTGGTGCGGGGGCTGTGCTTTGGCGGAGTGGGTGGGGTTATATCCTTCCTGTTTGGCCCTGTCCGGGGTTTCTTCGGATGGGGCCACAGTGTCTCCGGACCGCTCCTGTCTCAGCCTCCAGTATTTATGCTGCAGTAGTTTATGTGTCGGGGGCTGGGGTTAGTTGGTTATACCTGGAGTACTTCTCCTGTCTTATCCAGTGTCCTGTGTGAATTTAAGTATGCTCTCTCTAATTCTCTCGTTCTCTCTTTCTCTCTGAGAACCTGAGCCCTAGGACCATACGTCAGGACTACCGGGCATGATGACACCTTGCTGTCCCCAGTCCGCCTGGCCTTGCTGCTATTCCAGTTTCAACTGTTCTGCCTGCGGCTACGAAACCCCCTACCTGTCCCAGACCTGCTGTTTTCAACTCTAAATGATCGGCTATGAAAAGCCAACTGAGAGACCTGAGCCCTAGGACCATACGTCGGGACTACCGGCCGTGGTGACTCCTTGCTGTCCCCAGTCCGCCTGGCCTTGCTGCTATTCCAGTTTAAACTGTTCTGCCTGCGGTTATGGAACCCCTACCTGTCCCAGACCTGCTGTTTTAAACTCTAATGATCGGCTATGAAAAAGCCAACTGAGATTTATTCCTGATTATTATTTGACCATGCTTGTCACTTATGAACATTTTTGAACATCTTGGCATGGTTCTGTTATAATCTCCACCCGGCACAGCCAGAAGAGGACTGGCCACCCCTCATAGCCTGGTTCCTCTCTAGGTTTCTTCCTAGGTTTTGCCTTTCTAGGGAGTTTTTCCTAGCCACCGTGCTTCTACACCTGCATTACTAGCTGTTTGGGGTTTTAGGCTGGGTTTCTGTACAGCACTTCGAGATATTAGCTGATGTAAGAAGGGCTATATAAAATAAAATTGATTGATTGATTGATGGTAGGCTTTGTTACTTTGGTCCCAGCTCTCTGCAGGTCATTCACTAGGTCCCCCCGTGTGGTTCTGGGATTTTTGCTCACCGTTCTTGTGATCATTTTGACCCCACGGGGTGAGATCTTGCGTGGAGCCCCAGATCGAGGGAGATTATCAGTGGTCTTGTATGTCTTCCATTTCCTAATAATTGCTCCCACAGTTGATTTCTTCAAACCAAGCTGCTTACCTATTGCAGATTCAGTCTTCCCAGCCTGGTGCAGGTCTACAATTTTGTTTCTGGTGTCCTTTGACAGCTCTTTGGTCTTGGCCATAGTGGAGTTTGGAGTGTGACTGTTTGAGGTTGTGGACAGGTGTCTTTTATACTGATAACAAGTTCAAACAGGTGCCATTAATACAGGTAACGAGTGGAGGACAGAGGAGCCTCTTAAAGAAGAAGTTACAGGTCTGTGAGAGCCAGAAATCTTGCTTGTTTGTAGGTGACCAAATACTTATTTTCCACCATAATTTGCAAATAAATTCATTAAAAATCCTACAATGTGATTTTCTGGATTTTTTTTTCTCAATTTGTCTGTCATAGTTGACGTGTACCTATGATGAAAATTACAGGCCTCTCTCATCTTTTTTATAATAATAATATAATAATATGCCATTTAGCAGACGCTTTTATCCAAAGCGACTTACAGTCATGCGTGCATACATTTTTTTTTTGTGTATGGGTGGTCCCGGGGATCGAACCCACTACCTTGGCGTTACAAGCGCCGTGCTCTACCAGCTGAGCTACAGAGGACTTGCAGGTAACTTAAGTGGGAGAACTTGCACAATTGGTGGCTAACTAAATACTTTTTTCCCCCACTGTAGATAGGTGTGTGCCTTTCCAAATCATGTCCAATCAATTGAATTTACCACAGGTGGACTCCAATCAAGTTGTAGAAACATCTCAAGGATGATCAATGGAAACAGGATGCACCTGAGCTCAATTTCGAGTCTCATAGCAAAGGGTCTGTATAGTTATGTAAATAAGGTATTTCTGTTTTTTATTTTTTATAAATTTGCAAAAATTCTAAAAACCTGTTTTGACTTTGTCATTATGGGGTATTGTGTATTGTGTATCGCTGAGGATTATTATTTTTTAAATCAATTTTAGAATAAGGCTGTAACGTAACAAAATGTGGAAAAAGTCAAGGGGTCTGAATACTTTCCGAAGGCACTGTATGTTAAGTTCCTCCCTTATACATGCTGACAGTGTGGGGGTGTCCCCATGTGTATAAAACTAACTAACAGTGATTAAAATGGATTTATAAGGGGCTCCCTCATATGTGTTGACAGTGTGTGGCTTTCTGTGTGTGTGTGTGTCTACAGTGTGTATGTAAGTCCTGTTCCATTGATATATACTATCCAATCTGCTCTAGAAAGCAGCAGGGCAGTTCAGCAGAGTGGGCCGTGTTTCACCTGATGTGTCGGATACTGGAGGCTACAAAGACTCTGTGTCTCCCCCTCCCTCCTGGTAAGAAGAACCCTGTTGAACCTTCTCAATATAACAGTGCTTATTCATGTATTGTACCTTGTTCAACCTTCTCGAAATAACCAAGGTGTTAAACGTATTCTAACCTCCCTGTCCAGTCTCTCAAAATAACAAACAGAGCTTCTAGAGAGCCTGGCTCTACAATATTACATAAACAGAGCTTATAGAGAGTCTGGCTCTACAATATTAAATGAACAGAGCTTATAGAGAGCCTGGCTCTACAATATTACATAAACAGAGCTTCTAGAGAGCCTGGCTCTACAATATTACATAAACAGAGCTTATAGAGAGTCTGGCTCTACAATATTATATAAACAGAGCTTATAGAGAGTCTGGCTCTACAATATTATATAAACAGAGCTTATAGAGAGTCTGGCTCTACAATATTACATAAACAGAGCTTCTAGAGAGCCTGGCTCTACAATATTATATAAACAGAGCTTCTAGAGAGTCTGGCTCTACAATATTACATAAACAGAGCTTATAGAGAGCCTGGCTCTACAATATTAAATAAACAGAGCTTATAGAGAGCCTGGCTCTACAATATTAAATAAACAGAGCTTATAGAGAGCCTGGCTCTACAATATTAAATAAACAGAGCTTATAGAGAGTCTGGCTCTACAATATTACATAAACAGAGCTTATAGAGAGCCTGGCTCTACAATATTAAATAAACAGAGCTTATAGAGAGCCTGGCTCTACAATATTAAATAAACAGAGCTTATAGAGAGCCTGGCTCTACAATATTATATAAACAGAGCTTATAGAGAGTCTGGCTCTACAATATTACATAAACAGAGCTTCTAGAGAGTCTGGCTCTACCATATTATATAAACAGAGCTTATAGAGAGTCTGGCTCTACCATATTATATAAACAGAGCTTATAGAGAGCCTGGCTCTACCATATTATATAAACAGAGCTTATAGAGAGTCTGGCTCTACAATATTACATAAACAGAGCTTCTAGAGAGTCTGGCTCTACCATATTATATAAACAGAGCTTATAGAGAGTCTGGCTCTACAATATTACATAAACAGAGCTTATAGAGAGCCTGGCTCTACCATATTATATAAACAGAGCTTATAGAGAGTCTGGCTCTACAATATTACATAAACAGAGCTTATAGAGAGCCTGGCTCTACAATATTATATAAACAGAGCTTATAGAGAGTCTGGCTCTACAATATTACATAAACAGAGCTTCTAGAGAGTCTGGCTCTACAATATTATATAAACAGAGCTTATAGAGAGTCTGGCTCTACAATATTACATAAACAGAGCTTCTAGAGAGTCTGGCTCTACAATATTATATAAACAGAGCTTATAGAGAGTCTGGCTCTACCATATTAAATAAACAGAGCTTATAGAGAGCCTGGCTCTACAATATTATATAAACAGAGCTTATAGAGAGTCTGGCTCTACAATATTACATAAACAGAGCTTCTAGAGAGTCTGGCTCTACCATATTATATAAACAGAGCTTATAGAGAGTCTGGCTCTACCATATTAAATAAACAGAGCTTATAGAGAGCCTGGCTCTACAATATTATATAAACAGAGCTTATAGAGAGCCTGGCTCTACAATATTATATAAACAGAGCTTATAGAGAGCCTGGCTCTACAATATTAAATAAACAGAGCTTATAGAGAGCCTGGCTCTACAATATTATATAAACAGAGCTTATAGAGAGCCTGGCTCTACAATATTATATAAACAGAGCTTATAGAGAGCCTGGCTCTACAATATTATATAAACAGAGCTTATAGAGAGCCTGGCTCTACAATATTATATAAACAGAGCTTATAGAGAGCCTGGCTCTACAATATTATATAAACAGAGCTTATAGAGAGCCTGGCTCTACAATATTAAATAAACAGAGCTTATAGAGAGCCTGGCTCTACAATATTATATAAACAGAGCTTATAGAGAGCCTGGCTCTACAATATTATATAAACAGAGCTTATAGAGAGCCTGGCTCTACAATATTATATAAACAGAGCTTATAGAGAGCCTGGCTCTACAATATTAAATAAACAGAGCTTATAGAGAGTCTGGCTCTACAATATTAAATAAACAGAGCTTATAGAGAGCCTGGCTCTACAATATTATATAAACAGAGCTTATAGAGAGCCTGGCTCTACAATATTATATAAACAGAGCTTATAGAGAGCCTGGCTCTACAATATTATATAAACAGAGCTTATAGAGAGCCTGGCTCTACAATATTATATAAACAGAGCTTATAGAGAGCCTGGCTCTACAATATTAAATAAACAGAGCTTATAGAGAGTCTGGCTCTACAATATTAAATAAACAGAGCTTATAGAGAGCCTGGCTCTACAATATTAAATAAACAGAGCTTCTAGAGAGTCTGGCTCTACAATATTAAATAAACAGAGCTTATAGAGAGCCTGGCTCTACAATATTAAATAAACAGAGCTTCTAGAGAGTCTGGCTCTACAATATTAAATAAACAGAGCTTATAGAGAGCTCTACAATATTACATAAACAGAGCTTATAGAGAGCCTGGCTCTACCATATTATATAAACAGAGCTTATAGAGAGCCTCTACAATATTACATAAACAGAGCTTATAGAGAGCTCCTACAATATTAAATAAACAGAGCTTATAGAGAGCTTCTCTACAATATTAAATAAACAGAGCTTATAGAGAGTCTGGCTCTACAATATTAAATAAACAGAGCTTATAGAGAGTTCTCTACAATATTACATAAACAGAGCTTATAGAGAGCCTGCCTCTACAATATTAAATAAACAGAGCTTATAGAGAGTCTGGCTCTACAATATTAAATAAACAGAGCTTATAGAGAGCTCTACAATATTACATAAACAGAGCTTATAGAGAGCCTGGCTCTACCATATTATATAAACAGAGCTTATAGAGAGCTCTACAATATTACATAAACAGAGCTTATAGAGAGCTCTACAATATTAAATAAACAGAGCTTATAGAGAGCTCTACAATATTAAATAAACAGAGCTTATAGAGAGTCTGGCTCTACAATATTAAATAAACAGAGCTTATAGAGAGCTCTACAATATTACATAAACAGAGCTTATAGAGAGCCTGGCTCTACAATATTAAATAAACAGAGCTTATAGAGAGCTCTACAATATTACATAAACAGAGCTTATAGAGAGCCTGGCTCTACCATATTATATAAACAGAGCTTATAGAGAGCTCTACAATATTATATAAACAGAGCTTATAGAGAGCTCTACAATATTATATAAACAGAGCTTATAGAGAGCCTGGCTCTACAATATTAAATAAACAGAGCTTATAGAGAGCCTGGCTCTACAATATTACATAAACAGAGCTTATAGAGAGCTCTACAATATTACATAAACAGAGCTTATAGAGAGCCTGGCTCTACCATATTATATAAACAGAGCTTATAGAGAGCTCTACAATATTATATAAACAGAGCTTATAGAGAGCTCTACAATATTATATAAACAGAGCTTATAGAGAGCCTGGCTCTACAATATTAAATAAACAGAGCTTATAGAGAGCCTGGCTCTACAATATTACATAAACAGAGCTTATAGAGAGCCTGGCTCTACAATATTACATAAACAGAGCTTATAGAGAGCCTGGCTCTACAATATTACATAAACAGAGCTTATAGAGAGCCTGGCTCTACAATATTACATAAACAGAGCTTATAGAGAGCCTGGCTCTACAATATTACATAAACAGAGCTTATAGAGAGCCTGGCTCTACAATATTACATAAACAGAGCTTATAGAGAGCCTGGCTCTACAATATTACATAAACAGAGCTTATAGAGAGCTCTACAATATTACATAAACAGAGCTTATAGAGAGCCTGGCTCTACAATATTACATAAACAGAGCTTATAGAGAGTCTGGCTCTACAATATTAAATGAACAGAGCTTATAGAGAGCCTGGCTCTACAATATTACATAAACAGAGCTTATAGAGAGCCTGGCTCTACAATATTACATAAACAGAGCTTATAGAGAGCCTGGCTCTACAATATTACATAAACAGAGCTTATAGAGAGTCTGGCTCTACAATATTACATAAACAGAGCTTATAGAGAGCTCTACAATATTACATAAACAGAGCTTATAGAGAGCCTGGCTCTACAATATTACATAAACAGAGCTTATAGAGAGCCTGGCTCTACAATATTACATAAACAGAGCTTATAGAGAGTCTGGCTCTACAATATTACATAAACAGAGCTTATAGAGAGCTCTACAATATTACATAAACAGAGCTTATAGAGAGCCTGGCTCTACAATATTACATAAACAGAGCTTATAGAGAGCTCTACAATATTACATAAACAGAGCTTATAGAGAGCCTGGCTCTACAATATTACATAAACAGAGCTTATAGAGAGCTCTACAATATTAAATAAACAGAGCTTATAGAGAGTCTGGCTCTACAATATTACATAAACAGAGCTTATAGAGAGCTCTACAATATTACATAAACAGAGCTTATAGAGAGCCTGGCTCTACAATATTACATAAACAGAGCTTATAGAGAGCTCTACAATATTACATAAACAGAGCTTATAGAGAGCCTGGCTCTACAATATTAAATAAACAGAGCTTATAGAGAGCTCTACAATATTACATAAACAGAGCTTATAGAGAGCCTGGCTCTACAATATTACATAAACAGAGCTTATAGAGAGCTCTACAATATTACATAAACAGAGCTTATAGAGAGCCTGGCTCTACAATATTACATAAACAGAGCTTATAGAGAGTCCTCTACAATATTACATAAACAGAGCTTATAGAGAGCCTGGCTCTACAATATTACATAAACAGAGCTTATAGAGAGCTCTACAATATTACATAAACAGAGCTTATAGAGAGCCTGGCTCTACAATATTAAATAAACAGAGCTTATAGAGAGTCTGGCTCTACAATATTACATAAACAGAGCTTATGAGAGAGCTCTACAATATTACATAAACAGAGCTTATAGAGAGCCTGGCTCTACAATATTACATAAACAGAGCTTGTAGAGAGCCTGGCTCTACAATATTACATAAACAGAGCTTATAGAGAGTCTGGCTCTACAATATTACATAAACAGAGCTTTATAGAGAGCTCTACAATATTACATAAACAGAGCTTATAGAGAGCCTGGCTCTACAATATTACATAAACAGAGCTTATAGAGAGCTCTACAATATTACATAAACAGAGATTATAGAGAGCCTGGCTCTACAATATTACATAAACAGAGCTTATAGAGAGCTCTACAATATTAAATAAACAGAGCTTATAGAGAGTCTGGCTCTACAATATTACATAAACAGAGCTTATAGAGAGCTCTACAATATTACATAAACAGAGCTTATAGAGAGCCTGGCTCTACAATATTACATAAACAGAGCTTATAGAGAGTCTCTACAATATTACATAAACAGAGCTTATAGAGAGCCTGGCTCTACAATATTAAATAAACAGAGCTTATAGAGAGTTCTCTACAATATTACATAAACAGAGCTTATAGAGAGCCTGGCTCTACAATATTAAATAAACAGAGCTTATAGAGAGCCTTCCTCTACACATTACATAAACAGAGCTTATAGAGAGCCTGGCTCTACAATATTAAATAAACAGAGCTTATAGAGAGCTCTACAATATTACATAAACAGAGCTTATAGAGAGCCTGGCTCTACAATATTAAATAAACAGAGCTTATAGAGAGCTCTACAATATTAAATAAACAGAGCTTATAGAGAGCCGTTAGAGAGCTCTACAATATTAAATAAACAAGAGCTTATAGAGAGTCTGGCTCTGCAATATTAAATAAACAGAGCTTATAGAGAGCCTGGCTCTACAATATTAAATAAACAGAGCTTATAGAGAGCCTGCCTCACAATATTAAATAAACAGAGCTTATAGAGAGTCTGGCTCTACAATATTAAATAAACAGAGCTATAGAGAGCCTGGCTCTACAATATTAAATAAACAGAGCTTATAGAGAGCCTTGCTCTACAATATTAAATAAACAGAGCTTAGTAGAGAGCCTAGCCTACAATATTAAATAAACAGAGCTTATAGAGAGCCTTGGCTCTACAATATTAAATAAACAGAGCTTATAGAGAGCCTGGCTCTACAATATTAAATAAACAGAGCTTATAGAGAGGCTCTACAATATTAAATAAACAGAG
>NW_025535511.1:0-94721 GCF_020615455.1 Coregonus clupeaformis
GAGATTAGATTATCCACTATATCCAGTCTGAACTCTAGTGAGATTAGATTATCCACTATATCGTGAATCTAGACTCTGGGGAGATTAGATTATCCACTATATCAGTCTAGACTCTGGGGAGATTAGATTATCCACTATATCAGTCTGAACTTTCTGGGAAATTAGATTATCCACTATATCAGTCTAGACTCTGGTGAATTAGATTATCCATATATCAGTCTAGACTCTTGGGAAATTAGATTATCCACTATATCAGTCTAGACTCTGGGGAGATTAGATTATCCACTATATCAGTCTAGATAAGGAGATTAGATTATCCACTATATCAGTCTAGACTCTGGGGAGATTAGACTATCCACTATATCAGTCTAGACTCTGGGGGAGATTAGATTATCCACTATGTCAGTCTAGACTCTGGGGAGATTAGATTATCCACTATATCAGTCTAGACTCTGGGGAGATTGAATTATCCACTATATCAGTCTAGACTCTGGGAAATTAGATTATCCACTATATATCAGTCTAGACTCTGGGGAGATTAGATTATCCACTATGTCAGTCTAGACTCTAGTGAGATTAGATTATCCACTATCAGTCTAGACTCTGGGAAATTAGATTATCCACTATATCAGTCTGAACTCTGATGAATTAGATTATCCACTATATCAGTCTAGACTCTGGGGAGTTTAGATTATCCACTATATCAGTCTAGACTCTGGGGAGATTAGATTATCCACTATATCAGTCTAGACTCTGGTGAAAAATTAGATTATCCACTATATCAGTCTAGACTCTGGGGAGATTAGATTATCCACACTATATCAGTCTAGACTCTGGGGAGATTAGATTATCCACTATATACAGTCTAGACTCTTGGGAAATTAGATTATCCACTATATCAGTCTAGACTCTTGGGAGATAGATTATCCACTATATCAGTCTGAACTCTGGGGAGATTAGATTATCCACTATATCAGTCTAGACTCTGGGTGAGAATTAGATTATTCACTATATCAATGATCTAGACTCTAGAAGGAGATTAGATTATCCACTATATCCAGTCTAGACTCCTGGTGAAGATTAGATTATCCACTATATCAGTCTAGACTCTGGTGCGAACAACAACACTTCACCTCAGTAGTCTACAACTATACTCTGTCTCTGTTCTATTCAGGAAGGAACTCTAAGTACTACAATTATACTCTGTCTGTGAATGGGAAGCCTAAGAAACATGGAGGGAACTGGCGAAACTACCTGACAGGCGTGCGTTGAGAACAGCTGACCAGTAGTCTGCTGAAGGACACAGAATACCCTGCATTGCAGACAAACCTGTACCTGTCCACTAACTCATGGTCAGATCACTACAGCATCAATCTGGGATCAACTCCTGTGTAACTACCTCTACCTCTGTCCTCTCCAGACCACCATGTCTCTAGACTTCCTCAGTATAAGTCTAACTACTTCGTTTTTCATGATGGTGTCGGCCCAGCCCCCCACTCATGGACCTCCGCCCACCCAGTACCAGGACCGCTTCCAAGGATCTCAGGCCCCGAGGACCCCAGCTTCACGTCCATGGGAGGTGGGCTCCAAACATGGCAACCCCAACACCATGCCACCACACTACAACATCTAACCCCAACACTGTACCTAACCCCAACACCACCACACTACAGCACCTAACCCCAACACCACCACACTACAGCAACTAACCCCAACACCACCACACTACAGCACCCTAATCACAACCTCCATGACACCCTAACCCCACCACCACCACCACACTACGTACCTAACCACTGTACCATACCACCTGCTACAGGCACCTAATCCCCAGCACTTTATGACACCCCCTAATTACAACAATACCATACCACCACACTACTGTTTACCTAACCACCATGCCATACCACCACACTACAGCCACCTAACCCCAACACCACCACACTACAGCCACCTAACCCCAACACCACCACTAGCAGTACCCTAACCCAAACACCACCACCACTACAGCACCTAACCCCAATATCACCACACTAAGCAATCCTAACCCCAAATACACTACAGCACCTAACCCCAACACCACCAGTACTACAACGCACCCAACCCCAACACCACCACACTACAGAATTGCTAACCCCACACACCACCACTACAGCACCTAACCCACAACACCACCACACTAAAACCACCACCACACTACAGCACCTAACCCCAACACTACAGCACAACCCCAACACACCATACCACCACACTACAGCACCTAACCACAATACCATACCTACCACACTACAGCACCCTAACCCAACACTTACCACACTACAGCACTCCTAACCCCAACACCACCATACTACAGTAACTAACCATTACCATATAACACTACAGCAGCTAACCCCAACACCACCGTACCCCACTACAATACCTAACCCCAACATACCACCCACTACAGACACCTAACCTAAACACCACCAATCACTACATCACCTAATCACCACACACCACCACACTACAGCACCTAAACCCACCATACCACCACACTACAGCACCTAACCCAAACACTACAGCACTAACCCCAACACCACCACACTATAGCACCTAACCCCAACACCACCACACTACAGCACCTAACCCCAACACCACCACACTACAGCACCTAACCCCACCATGCCACCACCGCCACGTCACCTAGCCCCAGCACCAATACGCACCGGCACTAACCCCAACACCACCACACTACAGCACTAACCCCAACACCACCACACTACAGCACCTAACCCCAACACACACCACACTACAGCACCTAACCCCAACACCACCACTACAGCACCTAACCCCAACACCACTACATTACTCGCACCTACCCATACTACCACCACTACAGCACCTAACCCACACCACCACACTACAGCACATAACCCAGCAATACCACCACACTACAGCAGCTAACCCCAACACCACACCTGCTAACCTCAAACCACCATACCAACACTCTACAGCACCTAACCCCAACACCACCACACTACAGTACCTAACACCACCATACCACCACACTACAGCACCTAACCAACGACCACCACACTACAGCACCTAACCCCAACACCACCACACTACAGCACCTAACACCCCATACCACCACACTACAAGCACCTAGAACAACACCACCACACTACAGCACCTACCCCAACACCACTTTGCACTACAGCACCTAACCCCAACACTACAGCACCTAACCCCAACACCACCATACCACCACACTACAGCACCTAACCCCAACACCACCACACTACAGCACCTAACACCACCATACCACCACACAGCACCTACCCCAACACCACCAGCCACTACAGCACCTAACCCCAACACTCTAGCACCTAACCCCAACACCACCACACACTAGCACCCTAACCCCAACACCACCACACTACAGCACCTAACCCCAACACCACCACACTACAGCACCTAACCCCACCATACCACCACACTACAGTACCTAACCCTACCCACCACCACCACACTACAGCACCTAACCACCATACCATACCACCACACTACAGCACCTAACCCCACCACCACCACTACAGCACCTAACCCCAACACCACCACACTACAAGTAGCTAACCCCAACACTACTGAGCACCCTAACCCCAACACCACTATACCACCACACTACAGCACCTAACCCCAACACCACCCACTACAGCCCCTAACACCACCATACCACCCACTTGTGCGTGCCCTAACTCAAACACCCACCACACTACAGTACCTAACCCCAACACCACCACACTACAGCACCTAACCCCAACACCACTTCACTACAGCACCTAACCCCATCTATACCACCACACACTACAGCATCTCACCACAACACCACCACACTACTGTACCTACCCCAACACCACCACTACTACAGCACCTAACCCCCAACACTACAGCACCTAACCCCAACACCACTATACCACCACTACTACAGCACCTAACTACCATACCATACAACCCACTACAGCACCTAACCCTAACACCACCACACTACAGACACAACCCCAACACCACCACACTCGCAGTAACCCCAACACTACAGCACCTAACCCCAACACCACCATACCACCACACTACAGCACCCTAACCCCAACACCACCACCTACAGCACCTAACCCCAACACCACCACACTACAGCACCTATCCCCAACACCACCACACTACAGCACCTAACCCCACCACCACCACACTACAGCACCTTAACCCCAACACCACCACACTACAGCACCTAACCCGAACACCACCACACTACAGCCCATGCAACCCCAACACTACAGCACCTAACCCTAACACCACCATACCACCACACTACAGCACCTAACCCCAACACCACCACACTACAGCACCTAACCCCAAACACCACCACTCTACAGCACCCTAACCCCACCATCACCACCACACTACAGCAACTAACCCCACCATACCACACACACTACAGCACCTACCCCCAACACCACAACACACTACAGCACCTATCCCCAACACCACCACACTACAGCACCTAACCCCAACACCACCACACTACAGCACCTTTAACCCCAAACACCACCGCACTCAGCACCTAACCCCAACACCACCACACTACAGCACCTAACACCACCACACTACAGTACCTAACCCCAACACCACCCACTAGTACCTAACCCCCAACACCACCACACTACAGCACCTAACCCCAACACCACCACACTACAGCACCTAACCCCAACACCACCACACTACTAGACACCTAACCCCAACACCACCACACTACAGCACCTAACCCCAACACCACCCACTACAGCACCTAACCCCAACACCACCACACTACAGCACCTAACCCCAACCATACCACCACACTACAGCACCTAACCCCAACACTACAGCACCTAACCCCAACACCACCATACCACCACACTACAGCACCCTAACCAACCAAACACTACTGTTAGCACCTAACCCCAACACCACCATACCACCACACTACTAGCACCTAACCACCATACCATACCACCACCACTACAGCAACCTAACCCTAACACCACCACACTACAAGCACCTAACCCCCAAACACACAAGCACCACAACACTACAGCACCTAACACACCAACCATACCACCACACTACATTTCGCACCTAACCCCAACACCACCACACTACAGCACCTAACACCACAACGCCACCACACTACAGCACCTAACCTAACACTACAGCACCTAACCCCAACACCACCATACCACACACTACAGCACCTAACCCCACCACCACCACACTACCGCACCTAACTCCAATACCACCACACTACAGAGTCTAACCACCCACTACAGCCACCTAACCCCAAAAACACTACAGCACCTAACTCCCAACACCACCACACTGACCAGCACCTAACCCCACCATACCACCACACTACAGCACCTAACCCCAACTACCACCACACTACAGCACCTAACCCTAACACCACCACACTACAGCACCTAAACCCAACACCACCACACTACAGCACCCTAACCCCACCACACTAAGCAGCACCTAAACCCTAACACCACCACACTACAGCACCTAACCCCAACACCACCACACTACAGCACCTAACCCCAACACCACCCACTACAGGACCCTACCCCAACACCACCACACTACAGCACCTAACACCACCACACTACAGCACCTAACCCCACCACACTACAGCACCTAACCCCACCAACACCACCACCACCACACTACAGCACCTAACCCTAACACCACCACACTACAGCACCTAACCACCATACCATACCACCACACTACAGCACCTAACCCCAACACCACCACTACAGAACCTAACCCCAACACCACCACACTACAGCACCTAATCCCAACACCACCACACTTACAGTCACCTAACCCCACCACACTAAAGCACCTAACCCCACCACCACCACCACCACCACACTACAGCACCTAATCCCAACACCACCACACTACAGCACCCTAACCACCATACCACCATACCACCACACTATCAATCAATTTCAATCAATATTTATTTTTTGATAGCAGCCTTCTTACATCAGCCTAATATCTTGAAGTGCAGGCAGAAATCCAGCCTAAAACCCCAAACAGCTAGTAATGCGGGTTGTGAGAAGCACGGTGGCTAGGAAAAACTCCCTAGAAAGGCCAAAACCTAGGAAGAAACCTAGAGAGGAACCAGGCTATGAGGGGTGGCCAGTCCTCTTCTGGCTGTGCCGGGTGGAGATTATAACAGAACCATGCCAAGATGTTCAAAAATGTTCATAAGTGACAAGCATGGTCAAATAATAATCGGGAATAAATCTGTTGGCTTTTTCATAGCCGATCATTAAGAGTTGAAAACAGCAGGTCTGGGACAGGTAGGGGTTCCATAACCCGCAGGCAGAACAGTTGAAACTGGAATGGCAGCAGCCAGGCGGACTGGGGACACAAGGAGTCACCACGGCCGGTAGTCCCGACGTATGGTCCTAGGGCTCAGGTCTCTCAGTTGGCTTTTCATAGCCGATCATTAAGAGTTGAAAACAGCAGGTCTGGGAGCAGGTAGGGGTTTCGTAACCATGAGCAGAACAGTTGAAACTGGAATAGCAGCAAGGCCAGGCGGACTGGGGACAGCAAGGTGTCAGCATGCCCGGTAGTCCTGACGGTATGGTCCTAGGGGGCCTCAGGTTCTCAGAGAGAAAGAGAGAACGAGAGAATTAGAGAGAGCATACTTTAAATTCACACAGGACACTGGATAAGACAGGAGAAGTACTCCAGGTATAACCAACTAACCCCAGCCCCCGACACATAAACTACTGCAGCATAAATACTGGAGGCTGAGACAGGAGCGGTCCGGAGACACTGTGGCCCCATCCGGCGAAACCCCGGACAGGGCCAAACAGGAAGGGATATAACCCCACCCACTCTGCAAGCACAGCCCCGCATCCACCAGAGGGATATCCTCAACCACCAACTCCAAGTCCTGAGACAATACTAGGCCACAGAGGTCTCACCACAGCACAAACCAAGGGGGCGCCAACCCAGACAGGAAGATCACGTCAGTAACTCAACCCACTCAAGTGACGCACCCCTCCTAGGGACGGCATGGAAAGCACCAGCAAGCCAGTGACTCAGCCCTGTAACAGGGTTAGAGGCAGAGAACCCCAGTGGAGAGAGGGGAACCGGCCCGGCAGAGACAGCAAGGGCTGTTCGTTGCTCCAGAGCCTTTCCGTTCACCTTCACACTCCTGGGCCAGACTACACTCAATCATATGACCTACTGAAGAGATAAGTCTTCAGTAAAGACTTAAGGTTGAGACCGAGTCTGCGTCTCTCACATGGGTAGGCAAACTGTTCCATAAAAATGGGAGATCTATGGGAAAGCCCTGCCTCCCGCTGTTTGCTTGGAAATTCTAGGGACAATTAGGAGGCCTGCGTCTTGTGACCGTAGCGTATGATATTGGTATGTCACGGCAGGACCAACTCGGAAAGATAGGTAGGAGAAGGCCATGTAACGCTTATAGGTTAACAGTAAAACCTTGAAATCAGCCCTTGCCTTAACAGGAAGCCAGTGTAGGGAAGCTAGCACTGGAGTAATATGATCAAATTTCTTGGTTCTAGCTTTCAGGATTCTAGCAGCCGTATTTGGCACTAACTGAAGTTTATTTAGTGCTTTATCCGAGTAACCGGAAAGTAGAGCATTGCAGTAGTCTAACCTAGAAGTAACAAATGCATGGATAAATTTTTCTGCATCATTTTGGACAGAAAATTTCTGATTTTTGCAATGTTACGTAGATGGAAAAAAGCTGTCCTTGAAACAGTCTTGATATGTTCGTCAAAAGAGAGATCAGGGTCAAGAGTAACGCTGAGGTCCTTCACAGTTTTATTTGAGACGACTTTACAACCATCAAGCATGAATTGTCAGATTTTAACAGAAGATCTCTTTGTTTCTTGGGACCTAGAACAAGCATCTCTGTTTTGTCCGAGTTTAAAGTAGAAAGTTTTCAGCCATCCACTTCCTTATGTCTGAAACACAGGCTTCTAGCGAGGGGCAATTTTGGGGCTTCACCATGTTTCATTGAAATGTACAGCTGTGTGTCATCCGCATAGCAGTGAAAGTTAACATTGTGTTTTTGAATAACATCCCCAAGAGGTAAAATATATAGTGAAAACAATAGTGGTCCTAAAACGGAACCTTGAGGAACACCGAAATGTACAGTTGATTTGTCGAGGACAGACCATTCACAGAGACAAACTGATATCTTTCCGGACAGGTAAGATCTAAACCAGGCCAGAACTTGTCCGTGTAGACCAATTTGGGTTTCCAGTCTCTCCAAAAAGAATGTGGTGATCGATAGTGTCAAAGGCAGCACTAAGGTCTAGTAGCACGAGGACAGATGCAGAGCCTCGGTCTGACGCCATTAAAAGGTCATTTACCACCTTCACAAGTGCAGTCTCAGTGCTATGATGGGGTCTAAAACCAGACTGAAGCATTTCAGTATACATTGTTTGTCTTCAGAAAGGCAGTGAGTTGCTGCGCAACAGCTTTTTCTAAAATTTTTGAGAGGAATGGAAGATTCGATATAGGCCGATAGTTTTTTATATCTTCCGGGTCAAGGTTTGGCTTTTTCAAGAGAGGCTTTATCACTGCCACTTTTAGTGAGTTTGGTACACATCCGGTGGATAGAGAGCTGTTTATTATGTTCAACATAGGAGGGCCAAGCACAGGAAGCAGCTCCTTCAGCAGTTTAGTAGGAATAGGATCCAGTATGCAGCTTGAAGGTTTAGAGGCCATGATTATTTTCATCATTGTGTCCAAGAGATATAGTACTAAAACACTTAAGTGTCTCTCCCGATCCCAGGCCCTCGCAGAGCTTGCAGATCCAGGACAGCTAAGCCCTGGAGGAATACGCAGATTCGAGGAGTCCAATTTGCTTTTCTAATGGTCATGATCTTTTCCTCAAAGAAGTTCATGAATTTATTACTGCTGAAGTGAAAGCCATCCTCTCTTGGGGAATGCTGCTTTTTAGTTAGCTTTGCAACAGTATCAAAAGAAATTTTTGGATTGTTCTTATTTTCCTCGATTAAGTTGGAAAAGTAGGATGATCGAGCAGCAGTGAGGGCTCTTCGGTACTGCACGTACTGTCTTTCCAAGCTAGTCGGAAGACTTCCAGTTTGGTGTGGCGCCATTTCCGTTCCCAATTTCCTGGAAGCTTGCTTCAAAGCTCGGGTATTTTCTGTATACCAGGGAGCTAGTTTCTTATGACAAATGTTTTTCGTTTTTAGTGCAACTGCATCTAGGTATTGCGCAAGGTTAAATTGAGTTCCTCAGTTAAGTGGTTAACTGATTTTTGTCCTCTGACGTCCTTGGGTAGGCAGAAGGAGTCTGGAAGGGCATCAAGGAATTTTTGTGTTGTCTGAGAATTTATAGCACGACTTTTGATGCTCCTTGGTTGGGGTCTGAGCAGATTATTTGTTGCGATTGCAAACGTAATAAAATGGTGGTCCGATAGTCCAGGATTTTTGTGGAAAAACATTAAGATCTACAACATTTATTCCATGGGACAAAACTAGGTCCAGAGTATGACTGTGGCAGTGAGTAGGTCCAGAGACATGTTGGACAAAACCCACTGAGTCGATAATGGCTCCGAAAGACTTTTGGAGTGGGTCTGTGGACTTCTCCATGTGAATATTAAAATCACCAAAATTAGAATATGATCTGCTATGACTACAAGGTCTGATAGGAATTCAGGAAACTCAGAGAGGAACGCTGTATATGGCCCAGGAGGCCTGTAAACAGTAGCTATAAAAGTGATTGAGTAGGCTGCATAGATTTCATGACTAGAAGCTCAAAAGAGCGAAACGCCATTTTTTTTGTAAATTGAAATTTGCTATCGTAAATGTTAGCAACACTCCGCCTTTGCGGGATGCATGGGAATATGGTCACTAGTGTAACCAGGAGGTGAGGCCTCATTTAACACAGCAAATTCATCAGGCTTAAGCCATGTTTCAGTCAGGCCAATCACATCAAGATTATGATCAGTGATTAGTTCATTGACTATGACTGCCTTTGAAGTGAGGGATCTAAGCATTAAGTAACCCTATTTTTTGAGATGTGAGGTATCACGATCTCTTTCAATAATGGCAGGAATGGAGGAGGTCTTTATCCTAATAAGATTGCTAAGGTGAACACCGCCATGTTTAGTTTTGCCCAACCTAGGTCGAGGCACAGACACAGTCTCAATGGGTATGGCTGAGCTGACTACACTGACTGTGCTATTGGCAGACTCCACTACAGCACCTAACCCCAACACCACCACACTACAGCACCTAACCCCACCACACTACAGCACCTAACCCCACCACCACCACCACCACACTACAGCACCTAATCCCAACACCACCACACTACAGCACCTAACCACCATACCACCATACCACCACACTACAGCACCTAACCCCAACACCACCACACTACAGCACCTAACCCCAACACTACAGCACCTAACCACCATACCACCATACCACCACACTACAGCACCTAACCCCAACACCACCACACTACAGCACCTAACCCCAACACCACCACACTACAGCACCTAACCCCAACACCACCACACTACAGCACCTAATCCCAACACCACCACACTACAGCACCCAACCCCACCACACTACAGCACCTAACCCCCACCACCACCACCACCACACTACAGCACCTAATCCCAACACCACCACACTACAGCACCTAACCCCAACACCACTCACTACAGCACCTAACACCACCACACTACAGCAGCTAACCTAACACCACCACACTACAGCACCTAACCCCAACACCACCACACTACAGCACCTAACCACCATACCATACCACCACACTACAGCACCTAACCCCAACACCACCACACTACAGCACCTAACCCCAACACCACCACACAGCACCTAACCCCAACACCACCACACTACAGCACCTAACACCACCACACTACAGCACCTAACCCCACCACACTACAGCACCTAACCCTTAACACCACCACACTACAGCACCTAACCCCAACACCACCACACTACAGCACCTAACCCCAACACCACCACACTACATTACCTAACCCCAACACCACCACACTACAAGACCCTACCCCAACACTACCACATCACCACACTACAGCACCTAACCACACTACAGCACCTAACCCCAACATCACCACACTACAGACACCTAACCCCAACATCACCACACCACCACACTACGACACCTAACCACCATACCATACCACCACACTACAGCAGCTAACCCCAACACCACCACACTACAGCACCTAACCCCAACACCACCACACTACAGCACCTAATCCCAACACCACCACACTACAGCACCTAACCCCACCACACTACAGCACCTAACCCCACCACCACCACCACCACACTACAGCACCTAATCCCAACACCACCACACTACAGCACCTAACCCCACTGAGCACCACCACACCACCACCCAACATGCCACCACCACTGCGCACGCAACACCACTACACGCACCTAACAACACCACCACACTACAGGTCACACCTAACCCCAACACCACTCACACTACCACCTAACCCTACACCTAACCTAACCACCATCTACCAATGCACCACCACCTACACATACCACCACACTACAGCACCTAACCCCAACACCACCACACTACAGCACCTAACCCCAACACCACCACACTACAGCACCTAACCCCAACACCACCACACTACAGCACCCAACCCCACCACACTACAGCACCTAACCCCACCACCACCACCACCACCACACTACAGCACCTAATCCCAACACCACCACACTACAGCACCTAACCCCCAACACCACCACACTACAGCACCTAACACCACCACACTACAGCAGTAACCCCAACACCACCACACTACAGCACCCAACCCCAACACCACCACACTACAGCACCTAACCACCATACCATACCACCACACTACAGCACCTAACCCCAACACCACCACACTACAGCACCTAACCCCAACACCACCACACTACAGCACCTAACCCCAACACCACCACTCAGCACCTAACACCACCACACTACAGCACCTAACCCCACCACACTACAGCACCTAACCCTAACACCACCACACTACAGCACCTAACCCCAACACCACCACACTACAGCACCTAACCCCAACACCACCACACTACATTACCTAACCCCAACACCACCACACTACAAGACCCTACCCCAACACCACCACATCACCACACTACAGCACCCTAACACACTACAGCACCTAACCCCAACATCACCACACTACAGCACCTAACCCCAACATCACCACACCACCACACTACAGCACCTAACCACCATACCATACCACCACACTACAGCAGCTAACCCAACACCACCACACTACAGCACCTAACCCCAACACCACCACACTACAGCACCTAATCCCAACACCACCACACTACAGCACCTAACCCCACCACACTGAAACACCTAACCCCACCACCACCACCACCACACTACAGCACCTAATCCCAACACCACCACACTACAGCCACCTAATCCCAACACCACCACACTACAGCACCTAACCCTCAACACCACCCACTACAGCACCTAACTCCCAACACTACCACCACAACAGCCTAACCACCATACATACCACCACCCTGCAGCAGCTAACCCCAACACCACCACACTACAGCACCTAACAACACCACCACACTATAGCACCTAACCCCACAACACCACACTACAGCACCTAACCCCACCACCACCACCACACTACAGCACCTAACCCCAACAATACCACCACACTACAGCACCTAACCCCAACACCACCACACTACACTAACGCCACCACAACACTCACCACACTACAGCACCTAACCCCAACACCACCACACTACAGCACCCTAACCCCAACCACCACCACCACTACAGCACCTAACCCCAACACCACCACACTACAGCACCTAACCCCAACACCACCACACTACAGGACCTAACCCCAACACCACCACACTACAGCACCTAACACCACCACACTACAGCACCTAACCCCACCACACTACAGCACCTAACCCTAACACCACCACCACTACAGCACCTAACTAACACCACCACACTACAGCACCTAACCCCAACACCACCACACTACAGCACCTCAACACCACCACACTACAGCACCTAACCCCACCACACTACAGCACCTAACACCACAACCACCACCACACTACAGCACCTAACCCAAACCACCACACTCAAGCACCTAACCACCAACCATACCACCACACTACAGCACCTAACCCCAACACCACCACACTACAGCACCTAACCCCAACACCACCACACTACAGCACCTAACCCCAACACCACCACACTACAGCACCTAACCCACCACACTACAGCACCTAACCCACCACCACCACCACCACCACCACACTACAGCACCTAATCCCAACACCAACACCACACCACACACGACACCTAACCACCATACCACCATACCACCACACTACAGCACCTAACCCCAACACCACCACACTACAGCACCTAACCCCAACCCACCACACTACAGCACCTAACCCCACCACCACCACCACCACCACCACACTACAGCACCTAATCCCAACACCACCACACTACAGCACCTAACCACCAACCACCATACCACCACACTACAGCACCTAACCCCAACACCACCACACTACAGCACCTAACCCCAACACTACAGCACCTAACCACCATACCACCATACCACTACAGCACCTAACCCCAACACCACCACACTACAGCACCTAACCCCAACACCACCACACTACAGCACCTAACCCCCAACACCACCACACTACAGCACCTAATCCCAAACACCACCACACTACAGCACCCAACCCCACCACACTACAGCACCTAACCCCACCACCACCACCACCACACTACAGCACCTAACCCCAACACCACCACACCAAACCCCACACCACCGCACCACACCTACCCAACACCACCACACTACAGCACCTAACCCCAACACCACCACACTACAGCACCTAACCCCAACACCACCACACTACAGCACCTAACCCCAACACCACCACACACACACACTACAGCACCCTAAACCGCCTACCATACCACCACACTAAGCAGCTAACCTTAACACCACCACACTACAGCACCTAACCCCAACACTACCACACTACAGCACCTAACACCACCACACCACAGCACCTACCCCCACCACACTACAGCACCTAACCCCAACACCACCACACTACAGCACCTAACCCTAACACCACCACACTACAGCACCTAACCCCAACACCACCACACTACTAGCACCTAACCCCAACACCACCATACTACAGCACCTAACCCCAACACCACCACACTACAGCACCTAACCCCAACACCACTACAGCACCTAACTCCACCTCATACCTACCCCACACCACCACACTACAGCACCTAACCCCACCACACTACAGCACCTAACACTAACACCACCACACTACAGCACCTAACCCTAACACCACCACACTACAGCACCTAACCCCAACACCACCACACTACAGCACCTAACCCCAACACCACCACACTACAGCACCTAACCCCACCACACTACAGCACCTAACCCCACCACACTACAGCACCTAACCCTAACACCACCACACTACAGCACCTAACCCCAACACCACCACACTACAGCACCTAACCCCAACACCACCACACTACAGCACCTAACACCAACACCACCACACTACAGCACCTAACACCAACACCACCACACTACAGCACCTAACCCCACCATACCACCATACCACCACACACAGTACCTAACCTCAACACTACAGCACCTAACCCCAACACCACCACACTACAGGACCCTACCCCAACACCACCACACTACAGCACCTAACCCCACCACACTACAGCACCTAACCCCACCACACTACAGCACCTAACCCTAACACCACCACACTACAGCACCTAACCACCATACCACCACACTACAGCAGCTAACCCCAACACCACCACACTACAGCACCTAACCCCAACACCACCACACCACAGCACCTAACCCCAACACCACCATACCACAGGACCTAACCCCAACACCACCAAACCACAGGACCTAACACCACCACCACCACACCTAACCCCAACACCATCACACGTAACCCTAACCCCAACACCAGCACACTCCAGGACCTAACCGAAAGGTCGCTGGTTTGAAGCCCCGAGACGTTCTTCTCTTGAGCAAGGCAGTTAACCCTAACAACAACTGTTCCCCGGGCGCCGATGACGTGGACGTGGATTAAGGCATTTCCCCGCACCTCTCTGATACCATAATAACCTTCATCTCTTGCCCATCTCTCAACCCCCCTCCCTCCCTCTCCCTCTCCCCCTTTCTCCGCTCCCCCTCCTCCAGGACAAGCACTGGTTGATCAGACAGGCTAAGACTCCCATGACCAACTCCTCTATTGAGTTACTGGATGATGCCTTCAGGAAACGGTTAGTAGCACCTCTCTACTCCTCTTCTCTCTCTTCCTCCGTCTGTCTTCTCTCCTCCTCCTCCTCCTGTCTTCTCTCTCCTCCTCCTCCTGTCTTCTCTCTCCTCCTCCTGTCTTCTCTCTCCTCCTCCTCCTCCTGTCTTCTCTCTCCTCCTCCTCCTGCTGTCTTCTCTCTCCTCCTGTCTTCTCTCTCCTCCTCCTCCTGTCTTCTCTCCTCCTCCTCCTGCTGTCTTCTCTCCTCCTCCTCCTCCTGTCTTCTCTCCTCCTCCTCCTCCTGTCTTCTCTCTCCTCCTCCTCCTCCTGTCTTCTCTCCTCCTCCTCCTGCTGTCTTCTCTCCTCCTCCTCCTCCTGTCTTCTCTCCTCCTCCTCCTCCTGTCTTCTCTCTCCTCCTCCTGTCTTCTCTCTCCTCCTCCTGTCTTCTCTCCTCCTCCTCCTCCTGTCTTCTCTCCTCCTCCTCCTGCTGTCTTCTCTCCTCCTCCTCCTCCTGCTGTCTTCTCTCCTCCTCCTCCTCCTGCTGTCTTCTCTCCTCCTCCTCCTCCTGTCTTCTCTCTCCTCCTCCTCCTCCTCCTGTCTTCTCTCCTCCTCCTCCTCCTGTCTTCTCTCCTCCTCCTCCTCCTGTCTTCTCTCCTCCTCCTCCTGCTGTCTTCTCTCCTCCTCCTCCTCCTGCTGTCTTCTCTCTCCTCCTCCTCCTCCTGTCTTCTCTCCTCCTCCTGCTGTCTTCTCTCCTCCTCCTCCTGCTGTCTTCTCTCTCCTCCTCCTCCTCCTGTCTTCTCTCCTCCTCCTCCTGTCTTCTCTCCTCCTCCTCCTGCTGTCTTCTCTCTCCTCCTCCTCCTCCTGCTGTCTTCTCTCTCCTCCTCCTCCTCCTGTCTTCTCTCCTCCTCCTCCTGTCTTCTCTCCTCCTCCTCCTGCTGTCTTCTCTCCTCCTCCTCCTCCTCCTCCTGTCTTCTCTCCTCCTCCTCCTGCTGTCTTCTCTCTCCTCCTCCTCCTCCTGTCTTCTCTCCTCCTCCTCCTCCTGTATTCTCTCTCCTCCTCCTCCTGCTGTCTCCTCCTCCTCCTCCTCCTCCTCCTGTCTTCTCTCCTCCTCCTCCTCCTGTCTTCTCTCTCCTCCTCCTCCTCCTGTCTTCTCTCTCCTCCTCCTGTCTTCTCTCTCCTCCTCCTGTCTTCTCTCTCCTCCTCCTGTCTTCTCTCTCCTCCTCCTCCTGCTCCTGTCTTCTCTCCTCCTCCTGCTCCTGTCTTCTCTCCTCCTCCTGCTCCTGTCTTCTCTCTGCTCCTCCTCCTCCTCCTGTCTTCTCTCTCCTCCTCCTCCTGCTCCTGTCTTCTCTCCTCCTCCTGCTCCTGTCTTCTCTCTCCTCCTCCTCCTGCTGTCTTCTCTCCTCCTCCTCCTGCTGTCTTCTCTCTCCTCCTCCTCCTCCTCCTCCTCCTCCTCCTCCTGTCTTCTCTCTCCTCCTCCTGACTTCTCTCTCCTCCTGTCTCCTCCTCCTGTTCTTCCTCTTCCTCTTCCTCTTCCTCCCGGACCACCACCTCCTCTTTTACTCTTCTGGAGCTGGTTCCCTTCCCACCCCATGTCAATCTAGCAAACCAGGCAACTAAAAGCAACTTTCTAAACAATGTTTTGGTTCATTTCTAGCTTGTTAGCCAGCTAGCTAACGTTAAGTTAGCTGGCTAGCCAGTTCAAATAATGACCATATCATATAGCTGACAACGTCTTTACTTTGGCTAATTTGTATTCATTATTACAGGAAAATAAACTCACAATAAGGTCATTATTTACAAGTTAATGGTGAGCTAATTACAGAAAATAGCTTACAGTTGGGAGTGTGACTAAATAATAATAATATGGCATTTAGCAGATGCTTTTATCCAAAGCGACTTACAGTCATGTGTGCTTACATTTTTTACGTATGGGTGGTCCCGGGATCGAACCCACTACCCTGGCGTTACAAGCGCCGTGCTCTACCAATTGAGCTACAGAGGACCACAGTTCTCAGCCATAAAAGCAGGGCATTCTACCAGAGAATTGTAGAACTTGGACACCGTCTCGTTGGCTTAACGTTATTTCCTAATTTGACTTTGGTGCAGGTCATGTTGTTCTTTACATTACCATCTCTGGTAAACTGCCCCCGGGACCACCCATACGTAAAAATGTATGCACACATGACTGTAAGTCGCTTTGGATAAAAGCGTCTGCTAAATGGCATATTATTATTATATATATATATTATTATTATTATTATTATTATTTATTATTATTAAACACACACTATATCACATTTTAAGTTTATTTGTCACATACACAGGATACAGAAGGTGTAAATGGTACATTGAAATGGTTACTTGCATAGTGGAGTCTTTTGTTTACACATGTAGCTAGCTAGCTAAACAATTAATCATAATCACAACTCGTTACTACCCTGCATGAATCTACAGGTAGCTAAAGCTAACCAACTAGGTTCAATGTTAGCTAGCTAACATTAGGCTATAACTAGCAATACAAATGGCTCTGAGATACGATAATATTACTACACAGATTATACACGTAACGTTAGCTAGCGAGTCTGCCAGCTAACGTTAGCTAGCTAATAACAGTACGCTTTAACTTGCATTGAAACGATTTTCTGACAAAATTAGAAACATATAATATCTGAAAATGTAGCTAGATACACTCTCTTACCCGTATACATGGATGAACGCTTCTCCTCTCTGTCACGGATGCCATGGTTGCCCTTAGTTTGAAGATGTAATCCGAGACAGGTGTTTTTGCAGTTCTGCCAATCCGAACTCATCTCTCAGCATGACCAGCCCATCCATTATCTCAGCCAATCATGGCTAGCGGGAAGGTTCCTCTCTGTTTCCGTGGCTAAACCAACTGGGCTCGTAATTTAAGAATTGTATTTGTATTTACAGATCCCATACAAGTTTGTTATTAAGGCACATGAAAGTTCACATGTTCCAGAAGGCATTTCTGCCCCAAAACGCATATTGATAAAACATTTTAATAATTGTTTAAATGCCTCTCCTGTGAACTAGTGATGTGCGACATACGCCTAGTTTCCTGAAACGAGTCACCTTTGAGTTATAATGTGTGTCCCCCCCCCCACTAGGTGGCGTACTCTGCTGTCAGTGGATGACCTGGTGGAGAAGGTGGTTAAGAGGTTAGAGGTCAGAGGTGAATTGGAGAACACTTACATCATCTTCACCTCAGACAACGGATACCACACAGGTACACACACCTCTCACAGACAGGTACACACACAGACACACACACACACACACACACACACACACACACACCGCATACAGAAAAGTAAACATCTCCACCTCTAAGAGGATAGCTGTCACTCAGCTGACTCCTCCCCCAAGTCAGTTCTCTCTCCCCCTGGATAAGAGGCAGCTCTCTCCCCCCCAGGTCAGTTCTCTCTCCCCCTGGATAAGAGGCAGCTCTCTCCCCCCCAGGTCAGTTCTCTCTCCCCCTGGATAAGAGGCAGCTCTCTCCCCCAGGTCAGTTCTCTCTCCCCCTGGATAAGAGGCAGCTCTCTCCCCCAGGTCAGTTCTCTCTCCCCCTGGATAAGAGGCAGCTCTCTCCCCCAGGTCAGTTCTCTCTCCCCCTGGATAAGAGGCGCTCTCTCCCCCCAGGTCAGTTCTCTCTCCCCCTGGATAAGAGGCAGCTCTCTCCCCCAGGTCAGTTCTCTCTCCCCCTGGATAAGAGGCAGCTCTCTCCCCCCCAGGTCAGTTCTCTCTCCCCCTGGATAAGAGGCAGCTCTCCCCCCAGGTCAGTTCTCTCTCCCCCTGGATAAGAGGCAGCTCTCTCCCCCAGGTCAGTTCTCTCTCTCCCCCTGGATAAGAGGCAGCTCCCCCCAGGTCAGTTCTCTCTCCCCCTGGATAAGAGGCAGCTCTCTCCCCCAGGTCAGTTCTCTCTCCCCCTGGATAAGAGGCAGCTCTCTCCCCCAGGTCAGTTCTCTCTCCCCCTGGATAAGAGGCAGCTCTCTCCCCCAGGTCAGTTCTCTCTCCCCCTGGATAAGAGGCAGCTCTCTCCCCCCAGGTCAGTTCTCTCTCCCCCTGGATAAGAGGCAGCTCTCTCCCCCAGGTCAGTTCTCTCTCCCCCTGGATAAGAGGCAGCTCTCTCCCCCCAGGTCAGTTCTCTCTCCCCCTGGATAAGAGGCAGCTCTCTCCCCCAGGTCAGTTCTCTCTCCCCCTGGATAAGAGGCAGCTCTCTCCCCCCAGGTCAGTTCTCTCTCCCCCTGGATAAGAGGCAGCTCTCTCCCCCCCAGGTCAGTTCTCTCTCCCCCTGGATAAGAGGCAGCTCTCTCCCCCCAGGTCAGTTCTCTCTCCCCCTGGATAAGAGGCAGCTCTCTCCCCCCAGGTCAGTTCTCTCTCCCCCTGGATAAGAGGCAGCTCTCTCCCCCAGGTCAGTTCTCTCTCCCCCTGGATAAGAGGCAGCTCTCTCCCCCCAGGTCAGTTCTCTCTCCCCCTGGATAAGAGGCAGCTCTCTCCCCAGGTCAGTTCTCTCTCCCCCTGGATAAGAGGCAGCTCTCTCCCCCAGGTCAGTTCTCTCTCCCCCTGGATAAGAGGCAGCTCTCTCCCCCAGGTCAGTTCTCTCTCCCCCTGGATAAGAGGCAGCTCTCCCCCCAGGTCAGTTCTCTCTCCCCCTGGATAAGAGGCAGCTCTCTCCCCCAGGTCAGTTCTCTCTCCCCCTGGATAAGAGGCAGCTCTCTCCCCCAGGTCAGTTCTCTCTCCCCTGGATAAGAGGCAGCTCTCTCCCCCAGGTCAGTTCTCTCTCCCCCTGGATAAGAGGCAGCTCTCTCCCCCCAG
The DNA here is from genome assembly GCF_020615455.1 of Coregonus clupeaformis. Taxonomy (NCBI): domain Eukaryota; kingdom Metazoa; phylum Chordata; class Actinopteri; order Salmoniformes; family Salmonidae; genus Coregonus; species Coregonus clupeaformis. The sequence goes on from NW_025535511.1 coordinate 20,334, forward strand.
GTCAGTTCTCTCTCCCCCTGGATAAGAGGCAGCTCTCTCCCCCCCAGGTCAGTTCTCTCTCCCCCCAGGTCAGTTCTCTCTCCCCCTGGATAAGAGGCAGCTCTCTCCCCCCAGGTCAGTTCTCTCTCCCCCCTGGATAAGAGGCAGCTCTCTCCCCCAGGTCAGTTCTCTCTCCCCCTGGATAAGAGGCAGCTCTCTCCCCCCAGGTCAGTTCTCTCTCCCCCTGGATAAGAGGCAGCTCTCTCCCCCCCAGGTCAGTTCTCTCTCCCCCTGGATAAGAGGCAGCTCTCTCCCCCCAGGTCAGTTCTCTCTCCCCCTGGATAAGAGGCAGCTCTCTCCCCCCAGGTCAGTTCTCTCTCCCCCTGGATAAGAGGCAGCTCTCTCCCCCAGGTCAGTTCTCTCTCCCCCTGGATAAGAGGCAGCTCTCTCCCCCCAGGTCAGTTCTCTCTCCCCCTGGATAAGAGGCAGCTCTCTCCCCCAGGTCAGTTCTCTCTCCCCCTGGATAAGAGGCAGCTCTCTCCCCCCAGGTCAGTTCTCTCTCCCCTGGATAAGAGGCAGCTCTCTCCCCCCAGGTCAGTTCTCTCTCCCCCTGGATAAGAGGCAGCTCTCTCCCCCCAGGTCAGTTCTCTCTCCCCCTGGATAAGAGGCAGCTCTCCCCCCAGGTCAGTTCTCTCTCCCCCTGGATAAGAGGCAGCTCCCCCCCCCAGGTCAGTTCTCTCTCCCCCTGGATAAGAGGCAGCTCTCTCCCCCCAGGTCAGTTCTCTCTCCCCCTGGATAAGAGGCAGCTCTCTCCCCCAGGTCAGTTCTCTCTCCCCCTGGATAAGAGGCAGCTCTCTCCCCCCAGGTCAGTTCTCTCTCCCCCCTGGATAAGAGGCAGCTCTCTCCCCCAGGTCAGTTCTCTCTCCCCCTGGATAAGAGGCAGCTCTCTCCCCCAGGTCAGTTCTCTCTCCCCCTGGATAAGAGGCAGCTCTCTCCCCCCAGGTCAGTTCTCTCCCCCCTGGATAAGAGGCAGCTCTCTCCCCCAGGTCAGTTCTCTCTCCCCCTGGATAAGAGGCAGCTCTCTCCCCCAGGTCAGTTCTCTCTCCCCCTGGATAAGAGGCAGCTCTCTCCCCCCAGGTCAGTTCTCTCTCCCCCTGGATAAGAGGCGGCTCTCTCCCCCCAGGTCAGTTCTCTCTCCCCCTGGATAAGAGGCAGCTCTCTCCCCCCAGGTCAGTTCTCTCTCCCCCTGGATAAGAGGCAGCTCTCTCCCCCCCCAGGTCAGTTCTCTCTCCCCCTGGATAAGAGGCAGCTCTCTCCCCCCAGGTCAGTTCTCTCTCCCCCTGGATAAGAGGCAGCTGTATGAGTCTGATATAAGAGTTCCTCTACTGATCCGAGGGCCCAACATCAAGCCTAACCAGACCACCGGGCTAGCGGTCCAGAACGTTGACCTGGGTCCTACCATCCTGGACATGGCTGGTTATAACGTCAACAAGACTACCATGGATGGCATGTCCTTCCTGCCTGTCCTGGTGAGAATCCATACAGCAACCACAACTATACTATAACGTCTAGTACAACACAGTCTAGTACAACACAGTCTAGTACAACACAGTCTAGTACAACACAGTCTAGTACAACACAGTCTATTACAACACAGTCTAGTACAACACAGTATATTACACCACAGTCTATTACAACAGTCTAGTACAACACATCTAGTACAACACAGTCTAGTACAACACAGTCTATTACAACACAGTCTATTACAACACAGTCTAGTACAACACAGTCTAGTACAACACATCTAGTACAACACAGCCTAGTACAACACAGTCTAGTACAACACAGCCTAGTACAACACAGTCTAGTACAACACAGTATATTACAACACAGTCTAGTACAACACAGTCTATTACAACACAGTCTAGTACAACACAGTCTAGTACAACACAGTCTAGTACAACACAGCCTAGTACAACACATCTAGTACAACACAGCCTAGTACAACACAGCCTAGTACAACACAGTCTAGTACAACACATCTAGTACAACACAGCCTAGTACAACACAGCCTAGTACAACACAGTCTATTACAACACAGCCTAGTACAACACAGTCTAGTACAACACAGTCTAGTACAACACAGCCTAGTACAACACAGTCTAGTACAACACAGTCTATTACAACACAGTCTAGTACAACACAGTCTAGTACAACACAGTCTAGTACAACACAGTCTAGTACAACACAGTCTAGTACAACACATCTAGTACAACACAGCCTAGTACAACACAGCCTAGTACAACACAGCCTAGTACAACACAGTCTAGTACAACACATCTAGTACAACACAGCCTAGTACAACACAGTCTATTACAACACAGCCTAGTACAACACAGTCTAGTACAACACAGTCTAGTACAACACAGTCTATTACAACAGTCTAGTACAACACAGTCTATTACAACACAGTCTATTACAACACAGCCTAGTACACCACAGTCTATTACAACACAGCCTAGTACAACACAGTCTATTACAACACAGTCTATTACAACACAGTCTATTACAACACAGTCTAGTACAACACAGTCTAGTACAACACAGTCTATTACAACAGTCTAGTACAACACAGTCTATTACAGCACAGTCTATTACAACACAGCCTAGTACACCACAGTCTATTACAACACAGCCTAGTACAACACAGTCTAGTACAACACAGTCTAGTACAACACAGTCTATTACAACAGTCTAGTACAACACAGTCTATTACAACACAGTCTAGTACAACACAGTCTATTACAACACAGCCTAGTACACCACAGTCTATTACAACACAGCCTAGTACAACACAGTCTAGTACAACACAGTCTAGTACAACACAGTCTAGTACAACACAGTCTAGTACAACACAGTCTATTACAACAGTCTAGTACAACACAGTCTATTACAACACAGTCTAGTACAACACAGTCTATTACAACACAGCCTAGTACACCACAGTCTATTACAACACAGCCTAGTACAACACAGTCTAGTACAACACAGTCTAGTACAACACAGTCTATTACAACACAGTCTATTACAACAGTCTAGTACAACACAGTCTAGTACAACACAGTCTATTACAACAGTCTAGTACAACACAGTCTAGTACAACACAGTCTATTACAACAGTCTAGTACAACACAGTCTAGTACAACACAGCCTAGTACAACACAGCCTAGTACAACACAGCCTAGTACAACACAGTCTATTACAACACAGTCTAGTACAACACAGTCTAGTACAACACAGTCTAGTACAACACAGTCTAGTACAACACAGTCTAGTACAACACAGTCTAGACATGGTGGTAGTTGTGTGTTCTGTGAACAGTGTGTAACTGGTATTCATCTGAATCCTGTGTGTGTATTCTGTGAACAGTGTGTAAATGGTATTCATCTGAATCCTGTGTGTGTGTTCTGTGAACAGTGTGTAACTTGTATTCATCTGAATCCTGTGTGTGTGTTCTGTGAACAGTGTGTAACTGGTATTCATCTGAATCCTGTGTGTGTGTTCTGTGAACAGTGTGTAACTGGTATTCATCTGAATCCTGTGTGTGTGTTCTGTGAACAGTGTGTAACTGGTATTCATCTGAATCCTGTGTGTGTATTCTGTGAACAGTGTGTAACTGGTATTCATCTGAATCCTGTGTGTGTATTCTGTGAACAGTGTGTAACTGGTATTCATCTGAATCCTGTGTGTGTTCTGTGAACAGTGTGTAACTGGTATTCATCTGAATCCTGTGTGTGTGTTCTGTGAACAGTGTGTAACTGGTATTCATCTGAATCCTGTGTGTGTGTTCTGTGAACAGTGTGTAACTGGTATTCATCTGAATCCTGTGTGTGTGTTCTGTGAACAGTGTGTAACTGGTATTCATCTGAATCCTGTGTGTGTGTTCTGTGAACAGTGTGTAACTGGTATTCATCTGAATCCTGTGTGTGTGTTCTGTGTGTGTCAGGGGGATCAGTGAACAGCTCAACCTGGAGGACAGACTTCCTGGTGGAGTATGAAGGGGAGGGGTCTGATGTGGCTGATCCAGCTTGCCCCCTGCTGGGCCCGGGGTCTCCGAGTGTTTCCCTGACTGTGTGTGTGAGGATTCCTTTAACAACACGTACGCCTGCGTTCGGACCGTCAGCCCCTTTACCAACCTCCAGTACTGCGAGTTTGATGACAACGAGGTAACAGAGGGAGAGAACTATCACCTTTAGTCACAATATGTTTGTGTTAGGGATGTGTATATGTCTCACCCATAGAAATAGAATGAAGTTCCTGCTTTACTGCTGTGGGGACACTCAACATGGCCGCCAGTCCACCCATAGAAATATAATGAAGTTCCTGCTGTACTGCTATGGGGACACTCAACATGGCCGCCAGTCCACCCATAGAAATAGAATGAAGTTCCTGCTGTACTGCTGTGGGGACACTCAACATGGCCGCCAGTCCACCCATAGAAATAGAATGAAGTTCCTGCTTTACTGCTGTGGGGACACTCAACATGGCCGCCAGTCCACCCATAGAAATAGAATGAAGTTCCTGCTTTACTGCTATGGGGACACTCAACATGGCACGCCAGTCCACCCATAGAAATAGAATGAAGTTCCTGCTTTACTGCTATGGGGACACTCAACATGGCCGCCAGTCCACCCATAGAAATAGAATGAAGTTCCTGCTTTACTGCTATGGGGACACTCAACATGGCCGCCAGTCCACCCATAGAAATAGAATGAAGTTCCTGCTTTACTGCTATGGGGACACTCAACATGGCCGCCAGTCCACCCATAGAAATAGAATGAAGTTCCTGCTTTACTGCTATGGGGACACTCAACATGGCCGCCAGTCCACCCATAGAAATAGAATGAAGTTCCTGCTGTACTGCTATGGGGACACTCAACATGGCCGCCAGTCCACCCATATAAATAGAATGAAGTTCCTGCTGTACTGCTATGGGGACACTCAACATGGCCGCCAGTCCACCCATAGAAATAGAATGAAGTTCCTGCTTTACTGCTATGGGGACACTCAACATGGCCGCCAGTCAACCCATAGAAATAGAATGAAGTTCCTGCTGTACTGCTATGGGGACACTCAACATGGCCGCCAGTCCACCCATAGAAATAGAATGAAGTTCCTGCTGTACTGCTATGGGGACACTCAACATGGCCGCCAGTCCACCCATAGAAATAGAATGAAGTTCCTGCTGTACTGCTATGGGGACACTCAACATGGCCGCCAGTCCACCCATAGAAATAGAATGAAGTTCCTGCTGTACTGCTATGGGGACACTCAACATGGCCGCCAGTCCACCCATAGAAATAGAATGAAGTTCCTGCTGTACTGCTATGGGGACACTCAACATGGCCGCCAGTCCACCCATAGAAATAGAATGAAGTTCCTGCTGTACTGCTATGGGGACACTCAACATGGCCGCCAGTCCACCCATAGAAATAGAATGAAGTTCCTGCTTTACTGCTATGGGGACACTCAACATGGCCGCCAGTCCACCCATAGAAATAGAATGAAGTTCCTGCTGTACTGCTATGGGGACACTCAACATGGCCGCCAGTCCACCCATAGAAATAGAATGAAGTTCCTGCTGTACTGCTATGGGGACACTCAACATGGCCGCCAGTCCACCCATAGAAATAGAATGAAGTTCCTGCTGTACTGCTATGGGGACACTCAACATGGCTGCCAGTCCACCCATAGAAATAGAATGAAGTTCCTGCTTTACTGCTATGGGGACACTCAACATGGCCGCCAGTCCACCCATAGAAATAGAATGAAGTTCCTGCTGTACTGCTATGGGGACACTCAACATGGCCGCCAGTCCACCCATAGAAATAGAATGAAGTTCCTGCTTTACTGCTATGGGGACACTCAACATGGCCGCCAGTCCACCCATAGAAATAGAATGAAGTTCCTGCTTTACTGCTATGGGGACACTCAACATGGCCGCCAGTCCACCCATAGAAATAGAATGAAGTTCCTGCTTTACTGCTATGGGGACACTCAACATGGCCGCCAGTCCACCCATAGAAATAGAATGAAGTTCCTGCTGTACTGCTATGGGGACACTCAACATGGCCGCCAGTCCACCCATAGAAATAGAATGAAGTTCCTGCTGTACTGCTATGGGGACACTCAACATGGCCGCCAGTCCACCCATAGAAATAGAATGAAGTTCCTGCTTTACTGCTATGGGGACACTCAACATGGCCGCCAGTCCACCCATAGAAATAGAATGAAGTTCCTGCTGTACTGCTATGGGGACACTCAACATGGCCGCCAGTCCACCCATAGAAATAGAATGAAGTTCCTGCTGTACTGCTATGGGGACACTCAACATGGCCGCCAGTCCACCCATAGAAATAGAATGAAGTTCTTGTTGTACTGCTATGGGGACACTCAACATGGCCGCCAGTCCACCCATAGAAATAGAATGAAGTTCCTGCTTTACTGCTATGGGGACACTCAACATGGCCGCCAGTCCACCCATAGAAATAGAATGAAGTTCCTGCTGTACTGCTATGGGGACACTCAACATGGCCGCCAGTCCACCCATAGAAATAGAATGAAGTTCCTGCTTTACTGCTATGGGGACACTCAACATGGCCGCCAGTCCACCCATAGAAATAGAATGAAGTTCCTGCTGTACTGCTATGGGGACACTCAACATGGCCGCCAGTCCACCCATAGAAATAGAATGAAGTTCCTGCTTTACTGCTATGGGGACACTCAACATGGCCACCAATCCACCCATAGAAATAGAATGAAGTTCCTGCTGTACTGCTATGGGGACACTCAACATGGCCGCCAGTCCACCCATAGAAATAGAATGAAGTTCCTGCTGTACTGCTATGGGGACACTCAACATGGCCGCCAGTCCACCCATAGAAATAGAATGAAGTTCCTGCTTTACTGCTATGGGGACACTCAACATGGCCGCCAGTCCACCCATAGAAATAGAATGAAGTTCCTGCTGTACTGCTATGGGGACACTCAACATGGCCGCCAGTCCACCCATAGAAATAGAATGAAGTTCCTGCTGTACTGCTATGGGGACACTCAACATGGCCGCCAGTCCACCCATAGAAATAGAATGAAGTTCCTGCTGTACTGCTATGGGGACACTCAACATGGCCGCCAGTCCACCCATAGAAATAGAATGAAGTTCCTGCTGTACTGCTATGGGGACACTCAACATGGCCGCAAGGCCACCCTACTAACTAACTCTCTCTCTCTCTCTCTCTCTCTCTCTGTCTGTCTGTCTGTCTGTCTGTCTGTCTGTCTGTCTGTCTGTGTCACAGGTGTTTGTAGAGGTATATAACATGACAGCAGACCCCTACCAGCTCAGTAACCTGGCGAAGACCATTGACCAGGAGGTCCTGGAGAAGATGAACCACAGACTGATGATGCTGCAGTCCTGTTCTGGACCGTCCTGTAGGACCCCTGGAGTCTACGACACACGGTACGCACAGACACACCACCACCACCACGCACAGTACACAGACCAACCACCCAGCTCTAACCCTCTCCTCTCCTCTCCTCAGACCATCCAGCTCTAACCCTCTCCTCAGACCACCCAGCTCTAACCCTCTCCTCTCCTCAGACCACCCAGCTCTAACCCACCCCTCTCCTCTCCTCAGACCACCCAGCTCTAACCCTCTCCTCTCCTCAGACCACCCAGCTCTAACCCTCTCCTCTTCTCTCCTCAGACCACCCAGCTCTAACCCTCTCCTCAGACCACCCAGCTCTAACCCTCTCCTCAGACCACCCAGCTCTAACCCTCTCCTCAGACCACCCAGCTCTAACCCTCTCCTCAGACCACCCAGCTCTAACCCTCTCCTCTCCTCAGACCACCCAGCTCTAACCCTCTCCTCTCCTCTCCTCAGACCACCCAGCTCTAACCCTCTCCTCTCCTCTCCTCAGACCACCCAGCTCTAACCCTCTCCTCTCCTCTCCTCAGACCACCCAGCTCTAACCCTCTCCTCTCCTCAGACCACCCAGCTCTAACCCTCTCCTCTCCTCAGACCACCCAGCTCTAACCCTCTCCTCTTCTCTCCTCAGACCACCCAGCTCTAACCCTCTCCTCAGACCACCCAGCTCTAACCCTCTCCTCAGACCACCCAGCTCTAACCCTCTCCTCAGACCACCCAGCTCTAACCCTCTCCTCAGACCACCCAGCTCTAACCCTCTCCTCAGACCACCCAGCTCTAACCCTCTCCTCAGACCACCCAGCTCTAACCCTCTCCTCTCCTCAGACCACCCAGCTCTAACCCTCTCCTCTCCTCAGACCACCCAGCTCTAACCCTCTCCTCTCCTCAGACCACCCAGCTCTAACCCTCTCCTCAGACCACCCAGCTCTAACCCTCTCCTCAGACCACCCAGCTCTAACCCTCTCCTCAGACCACCCAGCTCTAACCCTCTCCTCAGACCACCCAGCTCTAACCCTCTCCTCAGACCACCCAGCTCTAACCCACCCCTCTCCTCAGACCACCCAGCTCTAACCCACCCCTCTCCTCAGACCACCCAGCGCTAACCCACCCCTCTCCTCAGACCACCCAGCGCTAACCCACCCCTCTCCTCAGACCACCCAGCTCTAACCCTCTCCTCTCCTCTCCTCAGACCACCCAGCTCTAACCCTCTCCTCTCCTCAGACCACCCAGCTCTAACCCTCTCCTCTCCTCAGACCACCCAGCTCTAACCCTCTCCTCTCCTCAGACCACCCAGCTCTAACCCTCTCCTCTCCTCAGACCACCCAGCTCTAACCCTCTCCTCTCCTCAGACCACCCAGCTCTAACCCTCTCCTCTCCTCAGACCACCCAGCTCTAACCCTCTCCTCTCCTCAGACCACCCAGCTCTAACCCTCTCCTCTCCTCAGACCACCCAGCTCTAACCCTCTCCTCTCCTCAGACCACCCAGCTCTAACCCTCTCCTCTCCTCAGACCACCCAGCTCTAACCCTCTCCTCTCCTCAGACCACCCAGCTCTAACCCTCTCCTCTCCTCAGACCACCCAGCTCTAACCCTCTCCTCTCCTCTCCTCAGACCACCCAGCTCTAACCCTCTCCTCAGACCACCCAGCTCTAACCCTCTCCTCTCCTCAGACCACCCAGCTCTAACCCTCTCCTCTCCTCAGACCACCCAGCTCTAACCCACCCCTCTCCTCTCCTCAGACCACCCAGCTCTAACCCTCTCCTCAGACCACCCAGCTCTAACCCTCTCCTCTCCTCAGACCACCCAGCTCTAACCCTCTCCTCTCCTCAGACCACCCAGCTCTAACCCTCTCCTCTCCTCAGACCACCCAGCTCTAACCCTCTCCTCTCCTCAGACCACCCAGCTCTAACCCTCTCCTCTCCTCAGACCACCCAGCTCTAACCCTCTCCTCTCCTCAGACCACCCAGCTCTAACCCTCTCCTCTCCTCAGACCACCCAGCTCTAACCCTCTCCTCTCCTCAGACCACCCAGCTCTAACCCTCTCCTCAGACCACCCAGCTCTAACCCTCTCCTCTCCTCAGACCACCCAGCTCTAACCCTCTCCTCTCCTCTCCTCAGACCACCCAGCTCTAACCCTCTCCTCTCCTCAGACCACCCAGCTCTAACCCTCTCCTCTCCTCAGACCACCCAGCTCTAACCCTCTCCTCTCCTCAGACCACCCAGCTCTAACCCTCTCCTCTCCTCTCCTCAGACCACCCAGCTCTAACCCTCTCCTCTCCTCAGACCACCCAGCTCTAACCCTCTCCTCTCCTCAGACCACCCAGCTCTAACCCTCTCCTCTCCTCAGACCACCCAGCTCTAACCCTGTCCTCTCCTCAGACCACCCAGCTCTAACCCTCTCCTCTCCTCAGACCACCCAGCTCTAACCCTCTCCTCTCCTCAGACCACCCAGCTCTAACCCTCTCCTCTCCTCAGACCACCCAGCTCTAACCCTCTCCTCTCCTCTCCTCAGACCACCCAGCTCTAACCCTCTCCTCTCCTCAGACCACCCAGCTCTAACCCTCTCCTCTCCTCAGACCACCCAGCTCTAACCCTCTCCTCTCCTCTCCTCAGACCACCCAGCTCTAACCCTCTCCTCTCCTCAGACCACCCAGCTCTAACCCACCCCTCTCCTCTCCTCAGACCACCCAGCGCTAACCCTCTCCTCTCCTCAGACCACCCAGCTCTAACCCTCTCCTCTCCTCAGACCACCCAGCTCTAACTCTCTCCTCTCCTCAGACCACCCAGCTCTAACCCTCTCCTCTCCTCAGACCACCCAGCTCTAACCCTCTCCTCTCCTCAGACCACCCAGCTCTAACCCACCCCTCTCCTCTCCTCTCCTCAGACCACCCAGCTCTAACCCTCTCCTCTCCTCTCCTCAGACCACCCAGCTCTAACCCTCTCCTCTCCTCTCCTCAGACCACCCAGCTCTAACCCTCTCCTCTCCTCTCCTCAGACCACCCAGCTCTAACCCTCTCCTCTCCTCAGACCACCCAGCTCTAACCCTCTCCTCTCCTCAGACCACCCAGCTCTAACCCTCTCCTCTCCTCTCCTCAGACCACCCAGCTCTAACCCTCTCCTCTCCTCTCCTCAGACCACCCAGCTCTAACCCTCTCCTCTCCTCTCCTCAGACCACCCAGCTCTAACCCTCTCCTCTCCTCAGACCACCCAGCTCTAACCCTCTCCTCTCCTCAGACCACCCAGCTCTAACCCTCTCCTCTCCTCTCCTCTCCTCAGACCACCCAGCTCTAACCCTCTCCTCAGACCACCCAGCTCTAACCCTCTCCTCTCCTCAGACCACCCAGCTCTAACCCTCTCCTCTCCTCAGACCACCCAGCTCTAACCCTCTCCTCTCCTCAGACCACCCAGCTCTAACCCTCCCCTCTCCTCAGACCACCCAGCTCTAACCCTCTCCTCTCCTCTCCTCAGACCACCCAGCTCTAACCCTCTCCTCTCTACAGACCACACAGCTCTAACCCTCTCCTCTCCTCTCCTCTCCTCAGACCACCCAGCTCTAACCCTCTCCTCTCCTCATACCACCCAGCTCTAACCCTCTCCTCTCCTCAGACCACCCAGCTCTAACCCTCTCCTCTCCTCAGACCACCCAGCTCTAACCCTCTCCTCTCCTCAGACCACCCAGCTCTAACCCTCTCCTCTCCTCAGACCACCCAGCTCTAACCCTCTCCTCTCCTCAGACCACTCAGCTCTAACCCTCTCCTCTCCTCAGACCACCCAGCTCTAACCCTCTCCTCTCCTCTCCTCAGACCACCCAGCTCTAACCCTCTCCTCTTCTCTCTGCAGGTATAATTTTGATCCTCGTCTGATGTTCAGTAACAGGAGCCACCGGAGCAACAGGCTGAGACGGGGCCTGAAATAAGGAGATGAGAAAGGGAGGAGAGAGAGAGGAGGGCTGTCTGAGCCCATCCTGCTGTTACCTAGTGGCTGAGACTTCAGCCCAGTTGGGGTCAGAGGGGGACCTGCTGTCCACTCCACACTACAGCACTTTTAACAGGGAGGCCTTTGTCTGTACACAACACACCCCGTCTACCCTGTGTGTGTGTGTGTGTGTGTGTGTGTGTGTGTGTGTGTGTGTGTGTGTACAGTAGCACCCAGTGATTCTGTTTATTTTAAGACATGGTTTGACTGATTTAATTTGACATGTTGTGTTCGCTAATTATATGAGGAAAATAAATTACTACAAATCAGCTGTTTTTCCAAATCATTAACAAGTCGTGACCGGCTACAGCAGGACTAGAAACCAAACACGTTGTTTCTCTTTCTCCCAGCAGGACTAGAAACCAAACACGTTGTTTCTCTTTCTCCCAGTAGGACTAGAAACCAAACACGTTGTTTCTCTTTCTCCCAGCAGGACTAGAGATAATGTATTGGGTCATTTTGGAGTCACTTTTATTGGAAATAGTAATATAATGTTTCTAAAGACTTCTACATGAATGTGGATGCTACCATGGTTACGGATAATCCGGAATGAAGTGTGGATGCTACCATGGTTACGGATGATCCGAATGAAGCGTGGATGCTACCATGGTTACGGATAATCCGGAATGAAGTGTGGATGCTACCATGGTTACGGATGATCCGGAATGAAGCGTGGATGCTACCATGGTTACGGATAATCCGGAATGAAGCGTGAATAATTCCACATTTAATAATGTAGAAGTTGTTTAGAAACATTCTATTCTTATTTACAATAAAAGTGACTCCAAAATGACACTTTTATTTACCGTTCATTTCTATTGGACACAAGATATAATCTGAAACACAACCAAAACAAACAGCAAATGCATCCAACAAGTTTGTAGAGTCACAAGCTTGATGTAATCATTGTGTTCTAGGAATATGGGACCAAATACTTAAATTTTGACTACTTTAATACACAAACAAGTGAATTTGTCCCAATACTTTTGGTCCCCTAAAATGGGGGGGACTATGTACAAAAAAGTGCTGTAATTTCTAAACGGTTCACCCTCAAATTAAAGATGACAGTCTGCACTTTAACCTCACAGTCATTGTATCAAGTGTTGGAGTGTACAGAGCCAAAACAAACAGAAATGTGTCACTGTCTCAATACTTTTGGAGATCACTGTATGTACTGTTGTGGCGTCATTTGGACATATTTACAGACCTTACAGTTCTGAGACATGTATCTGTAGTGGTACGGCCGGAAACAGTGGAGCGGTCAGGGAGACGGAGGGCCTTTTAAACTAACTGAATATGTTCTGATGATGGTCGTAGCTGTAAGGTCAGAGATTTGCAACCAGCATCAACTTTGTGTGTTTGGAATTCCCAGATAGTTTCTTGTTGACTATAACTCCTGATCTTTTCAGCAACATCTTTATTGCTAGCTAGCTACAGGGTGCATTTAGTTATTTTAGAGAAATAAACGTCAATCACACGGCTAACCTGTCAATCACACAGCTAACCTGTCAATCACACAGCTAACCTGTCAATCACACAGCTAACCTGTCAATCACACGGCTAACCTGTCAATCACACGGCTAACCTGTCAATCACACAGCTAACCTGTCAATCACACAGCTAACCTGTCAATCACACAGCTAACCTGTCAATCACACAGCTAACCTGTCAATCACACAGCTAACCTGTCAATCACACAGCTAACCTGTCAATCACACAGCTAACCTGTCAATCACACAGCTAACCTGTCAATCACACAGCTAACCTGTCAATCACATCATTCAACCATCTCAGTATCCATTGTCCAGCCTCTGTCTCAGCTCACTGATGCACTTTCCAATCTGTCCAAACGGTTCCATGGTTTTGCAAATTTTTTTTCCCCGATTTAGTAGTTTTTGTTATGCGATTGTTATACATTTCTGGCTTGCGTTGCTTGTCCAATAAACTAAAGGTATTCTGAAATCACTGCCTGGTTCATGGCGTTTTTTTTCAGTGTGTTTAAAATGTACTGTTGGAAAACCGAGATCTTACCACAGTCATAGTTAAACATGGACAGTGAGGGGAAAAAGGATTTGATCCCCCTGCTGATCAGCTGGATCTGAGGACCCATGCCAAATCTTTTTAGTCTCCTGAGGGGGAATAGGCTTTGTCGTGCCCTCTTCACGACTGTCTTGGTGTGTTTGGACCATGATAGTTTGTTGGTGATGTGGACACCAAGGAACTTGAAGCTCTCAACCTGTTCCACTACAGCCCCATCGATGTGAACGGGGGCGTGCTCGGCCCTCCTTTTCCTGTGGTCCACAATCATCTCCTTTGTCTTGGTCACGTTGAGGGAGAGGTTGTTATCCTGGCACCACATGGCCAGGTCTCTGACCTCCTCCCTATAGGCTGTCTCATCGTTGTCGGTGATCAGGCCTACCACTGTTGTGTCGTCGGCAAACTTAATGATGGTGTTGGAGAGTCGTGCCTGGCCATGCAGTCATGGGTGAACAAGGGAGTACAGGAGGGGACTGAGCACGCACCCCTGAGGGGCCCCCGTGTTGAGGATCAGTGTGGCAGATGTGTTGTTACCTACCCTTACCTCCAGGATCCAGTTGCAGAGGGAGGTGTTTAGTCCCAGGATCCTTAGCTTAGTGATGAGCTTAGAGGGCACTATGGTGTTGAATGCTGAGCTGTAGTCAATGAATAGCATTCTCACGTAGGTGTTCCTCTTGTCCAGGTGGGAAAGGGCAGTGTGGAGTGCAATAGAGATTGCATCATCTGTGGATCTGTTGGGGCGGTATGCAAATTGGAGTGGGGTCTAGGGTTTCTGGGATAATGGTGTTGATGTGAGCCATGACCAGCCTTTCAAAGCACTTCATGGCTACAGACGTCAGTGCTACGGGTCGGTAGTCATTTAGGCAGGTTATCTTAGAGTCCTTGGGCACGGGGACTATGGTGGTCTGCTTGAAACATGTTGGTATTACAGACTCAGTCAGGGACATGTTGAAAATGTCAGTGAAGACACTTGCCAGTTGGTCAGCACATGCTCGGAGTACACGTCCTGGTAATCCGTCTGACCTGCTTAAAAGTCAATCAATCAATCAATTTTATTTTATATAGCCCTTCTTACATCAGCTAATATCTCGAAGTGCTGTACAGAAACCCAGCCTAAAACCCCAAACAGCTAGTAATGCAGGTGTAGAAGCACGGTGGCTAGGAAAAACTCCCTAGAAAGGCGAAAACCTAGGGAAGAAACCTAGAGAGGAACCAGGCTATGAGGGGTGGCCAGTCCTCTTCTGGCTGTGCCGGGTGAAGATTATAACAGAACCATGCCAAGATGTTCAAAAATGTTCATAAGTGACAAGCATGGTCAAATAATAATCAGGAATAAATCTCAGTTGGCTTTTCATAGCCGATCATTAAGAGTTGAAAACAGCAGGTCTGGGACAGGTAGGGGTTCCATAACCGCAGGCAGAACAGTTGAAACTGGAATAGCAGCAAGGCCAGGCGGACTGGGGACAGCAAGGAGTCACCACGGCCGGTAGTCCCGACGTATGGTCCTAGGTGCTCAGGTCTCTCAGTTGGCTTTTCATAGCCGATCATTAAGAGTTGAAAACAGCAGGTCTGGGACAGGTAGGGGTTTCGTAACCGCAGGCAGAACAGTTGAAACTGGAATAGCAGCAAGGCCAGGCGGACTGGGGACAGCAAGGTGTCATCATGCCCGGTAGTCCTGACGTATGGTCCTAGGGCTCAGGTTCTCAGAGAGAAAGAGAGAACGAGAGAATTAGAGAGAGCATACTTAAATTCACACAGGACACTGGATAAGACAGGAGAAGTACTCCAGGTATAACCAACTAACCCCAGCCCCCCCGACACATAAACTACTGCAGCATAAATACTGGAGGCTGAGACAGGAGCGGTCCGGAGACACTGTGGCCCCATCCAAAGAAACCCCGGACAGGGCCAAACAGGAAGGATATAACCCCACCCACTCTGCCAAAGCACAGCCCCCGCACCACTAGAGGGATATCCTCAACCACCAACTTACAATCCTGAGACAAGGCCGAGTATAGCCCACAGAGGTCTCCACCACAGCACAAACCAAGGGGGGGCGCCAACCCAGACAGGAAGATCACGTCAGTAACTCAACCCACTCAAGTGACGCACCCCTCCCAGGGACGGCATGAAAGAGCACCAGCAAGCCAGTGACTCAGCCCCTGCAACAGGGTTAGAGGCAGAGAACCCCAGTGGAGAGGGGAACCGGCCCGGCAGAGACAGCAAGGGCTGTTCGTTGCTCCAGAGCCTTTCCGTTCACCTTCACACTCCTGGGCCAGACTACACTCAATCATATGACCTACTGAAGAGATAAGTCTTCAGTAAAGACTTAAAGGTTGAGACCGAGTCTGCGTCTCTCACATGGGTAGGCAGACTGTTCCATAAAAATGGAGATCTATAGGAGAAAGCCCTGCCTCCCGCTGTTTGCTTAGAAATTCTAGGGACAATTAGGAGGCCTGCGTCTTGTGACCGTAGCGTACGTATTGGTATGTACGGCAGGACCAACTCGGAAAGATAGGTAGGAGCAAGCCCATGTAACGCTTTATAGGTTAACAGTAAAACCTTGAAATCAGCCCTTGCCTTAACAGGAAGCCAGTGTAGGGAAGCTAGCACTGGAGTAATATGATCAAATTTCTTGGTTCTAGTCAGGATTCTAGCAGCCGTATTTAGCACTAACTGAAGTTTATTTAGTGCTTTATCCGGGTAGCCGGAAAATAGAGCATTGCAGTAGTCTAACCTAGAAGTAACAAATGCATGGATTAATTTTTCTGCATCATTTTTGGACAGAAAATTTCAGATTTTTGCAATGTTACGTAGATGGAAAAAAGCTGTCCTTGAAACAGTCTTGATATGTTCGTCAAAAGAGAGATCAGGGTCAAGAGTAACGCCGAGGTCCTTCACAGTTTTATTTGAGACGACTTTACAACCATCAAGATGAATTGTCAGATTTAACAGAAGATATCTTTGTTTCTTGGGACCTAGAACAAGCATCTCTGTTTTGTCCGAGTTTAAAAGTAAAAAGTTTTCAGCCATCCACTTCCTTACGTCTGAAACACAGGCTTCTAGCGAGGGCAATTTTGGGGCTTCACCATGTAAAAGTCTTACTCACATCGGCTACGGAGAGCGTGATCAGATAGTCATCCGGAACAGCTGGTGCTCTCATGCATGCTTCAGTGTTGCTTGCCTCAAGCGAGCATAGAAAGTGGTTTAGCTCGTCTGGAAGTCTTGTGTCACTGGGCAGCTCGCGGCTGTGCTTCCCTTTGTAGTCTGTAATAGTTTTCAAGCCCTGCCACATCCGACGAGCGTCAGAGCCGGTGTAGTATGATTCAATCTTAGTCCTGTATTGACTATTTGCCTGTTTGATGGTTCATCGGAGGGCATAGCGGGATTTCTTATAAGCGTCCGGGTTAGAGTCCCGCTCCTTGAAAGCGGTAGCTCTACCCTTTAGCTCAGTGCGGATATTTCCTGTAATCCATGGCTTCTGGTTGGGGTATGTACATACGGTCACTGTGGGGACGACATCATCGATGCACTTATTGATGAAGCCAGTGACTGATGTGGTGTACTCCTCAATGCTATCTGAAGAATCCCGGAACATATTCCAGTCTGTGCTAGCAAAACAGTCCTGTAGCTTAGCATCTGGGTCATCTGACCACTTTTTTATTAACCGAGTCACTGGTGCTTCCTGCTTTAGTTTTTGCTTATAAGCAGGAATCAGGAGGATAGAGTTATGGTCAGATTTGCCAAATGGAGGGCGAGGGAGAACTTTGTATGCGTCTCTGTGTGTGGGGTAAAGGTGGTCTAGAGTTTTTTTTCCCCTCTGGTTGCACATTTAACATGCTGGTAGAAATTAGGTAGAACGGATTTAAGTTTCCCTGCATTAAAGTCCCCGGCCACTAGGAGCGCCGCCTGTTTGTGGTGGTAAATAGACAACTATGAAAAATATAGATGAAAACTCTCTTGGTAAATAGTGGGTCTACAGCTTATCATGAGATACTCTACCTCAGGCGAGCAAAACCTCGAGACTTCCTTAATATTAGATTTTGTGCACCAGCTGTTGTTTACAAATATACACAGACCGCCACCCCTTGTCTTACCGAGTCAGCCGTTCTATCCTGCCGATGTAGCGTATATCCCGTCAGCTGTATGTTATCCATGTCGCTGCGTTCAGCCACGACTCGGTGAAACATAAGATATTACAGTTTTTAATGTCCCGTTGGTAGGATAACCGTAATCTTAGGTCATCTAATTTATTTTCAAATGATTGAACGTTGGCTAATAGGATTGATGGAAGAGGCAGTTCACTCGCTGCCGTCGGATCCTTACAAGGCACCCCGACCTACGTCCACGATATCTCTGTCTCTTCCTCATGCGAATGACGGGGATTTGGGCCTTGTCGGGTGTCTGTAGGATATCCTTTGCGGCCGCCTCGTTGAAGAAAAAATCTTCGTCCAATACGAGGTGAGTAATCGCTGTCCTGATATCCAGAAGCTCTTTTTGGTTTTAAGAGACGATGGCAGAAACATTATGTACAAACTAAATTACAAATAACGCGGAAAAACACACATAATAGTACAATTGGTTAGAGGGCTGTAAAACGGCAGCCATCTTCTCCGGCGCCATTCAAAGAGGAGTGGAACAAAATCCCTCCTGAGATGTGTGCAAACCTGGTGGCCAACTACAAGAAACGTCTGACCTCTGTGATTGCCAACAAGGGTTTTGCCACCAAGTACTAAGTCATGTTTTACAGAGGGGTCAAATACTTATTTCCCTCATTAAAATGCAAATCAATTTATAACACTTTTGACATGTGTTTTTATGGATTTTTTTGTTGTTATTCTGTCTCTCACTGTTCAAATAAACCTACCATTAAAATTATAGACTGATCATGTCTTTGTCAGTGGGCAAACGTACAAAATCAGCAAGGGATCAAATACTTTTTTCCCTCACTGTACCTCAGCGGTCACCTAACCCTGGTCCTAGAGAGGGGGTGCAGGCTTTTGTTCCAGCACAGCACTAACTTACCTCAAACAGGAACACTGCCAGAACCAGGTGTGTTGGAGCTAAAGTCTGAAACGGAGCAGGGTTGGGGAACGAGAAATGTTTTCGAGACCACTGCTGTTCTCTCTCTGCTCCTTGCCTCTCTGCTGCCCTCTACTGGTCATAGTGGTGAACCTCAGTCAGAGCAGGAAGTCATGAGGAAGAGACCCTAGCCCACGTTTTATACCTGGTTCTAATTTGCGTCCTTTGTCCTGATCTGGTCCACATGCTGATTGTGCCCACATTTTTAGACCGGTGTAGACAGTCAAAAGACACATCGTGATCAGATCATCCTGCCCAGCTCCGGAGGTAGTCAGACAGATCATCCTGCCCAGCTCCGGAGGTAGTCAGACAGATCATCCTGCCCAGCTCCGGAGGGAGTCAGACAGATCATCCTGCCCAGCTCCCGGAGGTAGTCAGACAGATCATCCTGCCCAGCTCCGGAGGTAGTCAGACAGATCATCCTGCCCAGCTCCGGGAGGTAGTCAGACAGATCATCCTGCCCAGCTCCGGAGGTAGTCAGACAGATCATCCTGCCCAGCTCCGGAGGTAGTCAGACAGATCATCCTGCCCAGCTCCAGAGGTAGTCAGACAGATCATCCTGCCCAGCTCCAGAGGTAGTCAGACAGATCATCCTGCCCAGCTCCGGAGGGAGTCAGACAGATCATCCTGCCCAGCTCCGGAGGGAGTCAGACAGATCATCCTGCCCAGCTCCGGAGGTAGTCAGACAGATCATCCTGCCCAGCTCCGGAGGGAGTCAGACAGATCATCCTGCCCAGCTCCAGAGGTAGTCAGACAGATCATCCTGCCCAGCTCCAGAGGTAGTCAGACAGATCATCCTGCCCAGCTCCAGAGGTAGTCAGACAGATCATCCTGCCCAGCTCCAGAGGTAGTCAGACAGATCATCCTGCCCAGCTCCAGAGGTAGTCAGACAGATCATCCTGCCCAGCTCCGGAGGTAGTCAGACAGATCATCCTGCCCAGCTCCGGAGGGAGTCAGACAGATCATCCTGCCCAGCTCCGGAGGGAGTCAGACAGATCATCCTGCCCAGCTCCGGAGGTAGTCAGACAGATCATCCTGCCCAGCTCCGGAGGTAGTCAGACAGATCATCCTGCCCAGCTCCGGAGGTAGTCAGACAGATCATCCTGCCCAGCTCCGGAGGTAGTCAGACAGATCATCCTGCCCAGCTCCGGAGGTAGTCAGACAGATCATCCTGCCCAGCTCCGGAGGTAGTCAGACAGATCATCCTGCCCAGCTCCGGGAGGGAGTCAGACAGATCATCCTGCCCAGCTCCGGAGGTAGTCAGACAGATCATCCTGCCCAGCTCCAGAGGTAGTCAGACAGATCATCCTGCCCAGCTCCGGAGGGAGTCAGACAGATCATCCTGCCCAGCTCCGGAGGTAGTCAGACAGATCATCCTGCCCAGCTCCGGAGGGAGTCAGACAGATCATCCTGCCCAGCTCCGGAGGGAGTCAGACAGATCATCCTGCCCAGCTCCGGAGGTAGTCAGACAGATCATCCTGCCCAGCTCCGGAGGGAGTCAGACAGATCATCCTGCCCAGCTCCGGAGGGAGTCAGACAGATCATCCTGCCCAGCTCCGGAGGGGAGTCAGACAGATCATCCTGCCCAGCTCCGGAGGGAGTCAGACAGATCATCCTGCCCAGCTCCGGAGGGAGTCAGACAGATCATCCTGCCCAGCTCCGGAGGGAGTCAGACAGATCATCCTGCCCAGCTCCGGAGGGAGTCAGACAGATCATCCTGCCCAGCTCCGGGAGGGAGTCAGACAGATCATCCTGCCCAGCTCCGGAGGGAGTCAGACAGATCATCCTGCCCAGCTCCGGAGGGAGTCAGACAGATCATCCTGCCCAGCTCCGGAGGGAGTCAGACAGATCATCCTGCCCAGCTCCGGAGGGAGTCAGACAGATCATCCTGCCCAGCTCCGGAGGGAGTCAGACAGATCATCCTGCCCAGCTCCGGAGGGAGTCAGACAGATCATCCTGCCCAGCTCCGGAGGGGAGTCAGACAGATCATCCTGCCCAGCTCCCGGAGGGAGTCAGACAGATCATCCTGCCCAGCTCCGGAGGGAGTCAGACAGATCATCCTGCCCAGCTCCGGAGGGAGTCAGACAGATCATCCTGCCCAGCTCCGGAGGGAGTCAGACAGATCATCCTGCCCAGCTCCGGAGGGAGTCAGACAGATCATCCTGCCCAGCTCCGGAGGGAGTCAGACAGATCATCCTGCCCAGCTCCGGAGGGAGTCAGACAGATCATCCTGCCCAGCTCCGGAGGGAGTCAGACAGATCATCCTGCCCAGCTCCGGGAGGGAGTCAGACAGATCATCCTGCCCAGCTCCGGAGGGAGTCAGACAGATCATCCTGCCCAGCTCCGGAGGGAGTCAGACAGATCATCCTGCCCAGCTCCGGAGGGAGTCAGACAGATCATCCTGCCCAGCTCCGGAGGGAGTCAGACAGATCATCCTGCCCAGCTCCGGAGGGAGTCAGACAGATCATCCTGCCCAGCTCCGGAGGGAGTCAGACAGATCATCCTGCCCAGCTCCGGGAGGGAGTCAGACAGATCATCCTGCCCAGCTCCGGAGGGAGTCAGACAGATCATCCTGCCCAGCTCCGGGAGGGAGTCAGACAGATCATCCTGCCCAGCTCCGGAGGGAGTCAGACAGATCATCCTGCCCAGCTCCGGAGGGAGTCAGACAGATCATCCTGCCCAGCTCCGGAGGGAGTCAGACAGATCATCCTGCCCAGCTCCGGAGGGAGTCAGACAGATCATCCTGCCCAGCTCCGGAGGGAGTCAGACAGATCATCCTGCCCAGCTCCGGAGGGAGTCAGACAGATCATCCTGCCCAGCTCCGGAGGGAGTCAGACAGATCATCCTGCCCAGCTCCGGAGGGAGTCAGACAGATCATCCTGCCCAGCTCCGGAGGGAGTCAGACAGATCATCCTGCCCAGCTCCGGAGGGAGTCAGACAGATCATCCTGCCCAGCTCCGGAGGGAGTCAGACAGATCATCCTGCCCAGCTCCGGGAGGGAGTCAGACAGATCATCCTGCCCAGCTCCGGAGGGAGTCAGACAGATCATCCTGCCCAGCTCCGGAGGGAGTCAGACAGATCATCCTGCCCAGCTCCGGAGGGAGTCAGACAGATCATCCTGCCCAGCTCCGGAGGGAGTCAGACAGATCATCCTGCCCAGCTCCGGAGGGAGTCAGACAGATCATCCTGCCCAGCTCCGGAGGGAGTCAGACAGATCATCCTGCCCAGCTCCGGAGGGAGTCAGACAGATCATCCTGCCCAGCTCCGGAGGGAGTCAGACAGATCATCCTGCCCAGCTCCGGAGGGAGTCAGACAGATCATCCTGCCCAGCTCCGGAGGGAGTCAGACAGATCATCCTGCCCAGCTCCGGGAGGGAGTCAGACAGATCATCCTGCCCAGCTCCGGAGGGAGTCAGACAGATCATCCTGCCCAGCTCCGGAGGGAGTCAGACAGATCATCCTGCCCAGCTCCGGAGGGAGTCAGACAGATCATCCTGCCCAGCTCCGGGAGGGAGTCAGACAGATCATCCTGCCCAGCTCCGGGAGGGAGTCAGACAGATCATCCTGCCCAGCTCCGGGAGGGAGTCAGACAGATCATCCTGCCCAGCTCCGGAGGGAGTCAGACAGATCATCCTGCCCAGCTCCGGAGGGAGTCAGACAGATCATCCTGCCCAGCTCCGGAGGGAGTCAGACAGATCATCCTGCCCAGCTCCGGAGGGAGTCAGACAGATCATCCTGCCCAGCTCCGGAGGGAGTCAGACAGATCATCCTGCCCAGCTCCGGAGGGAGTCAGACAGATCATCCTGCCCAGCTCCGGAGGGAGTCAGACAGATCATCCTGCCCAGCTCCGGAGGGAGTCAGACAGATCATCCTGCCCAGCTCCGGGAGGGAGTCAGACAGATCATCCTGCCCAGCTCCGGAGGGAGTCAGACAGATCATCCTGCCCAGCTCCGGGAGGGAGTCAGACAGATCATCCTGCCCAGCTCCGGAGGGAGTCAGACAGATCATCCTGCCCAGCTCCGGGAGGGAGTCAGACAGATCATCCTGCCCAGCTCCGGGAGGGAGTCAGACAGATCATCCTGCCCAGCTCCGGAGGGAGTCAGACAGATCATCCTGCCCAGCTCCGGAGGGAGTCAGACAGATCATCCTGCCCAGCTCCGGAGGGAGTCAGACAGATCATCCTGCCCAGCTCCGGAGGGAGTCAGACAGATCATCCTGCCCAGCTCCGGAGGGAGTCAGACAGATCATCCTGCCCAGCTCCGGAGGGAGTCAGACAGATCATCCTGCCCAGCTCCGGAGGGAGTCAGACAGATCATCCTGCCCAGCTCCGGAGGGAGTCAGACAGATCATCCTGCCCAGCTCCGGAGGGAGTCAGACAGATCATCCTGCCCAGCTCCGGAGGGAGTCAGACAGATCATCCTGCCCAGCTCCGGAGGGAGTCAGACAGATCATCCTGCCCAGCTCCGGAGGGAGTCAGACAGATCATCCTGCCCAGCTCCGGAGGGAGTCAGACAGATCATCCTGCCCAGCTCCGGAGGGAGTCAGACAGATCATCCTGCCCAGCTCCGGAGGGAGTCAGACAGATCATCCTGCCCAGCTCCGGAGGGAGTCAGACAGATCATCCTGCCCAGCTCCGGAGGGAGTCAGACAGATCATCCTGCCCAGCTCCGGAGGGAGTCAGACAGATCATCCTGCCCAGCTCCGGAGGGAGTCAGACAGATCATCCTGCCCAGCTCCGGAGGGAGTCAGACAGATCATCCTGCCCAGCTTCGGGAGGGAGTCAGACAGATCATCCTGCCCAGCTCCGGAGGGAGTCAGACAGATCATCCTGCCCAGCTCCGGAGGGAGTCAGACAGATCATCCTGCCCAGCTCCGGAGGGAGTCAGACAGATCATCCTGCCCAGCTCCGGAGGGAGTCAGACAGATCATCCTGCCCAGCTCCGGGAGGGAGTCAGACAGATCATCCTGCCCAGCTCCGGAGGGAGTCAGACAGATCATCCTGCCCAGCTCCGGAGGGAGTCAGACAGATCATCCTGCCCAGCTCCGGAGGGAGTCAGACAGATCATCCTGCCCAGCTCCGGAGGGAGTCAGACAGATCATCCTGCCCAGCTCCGGAGGGAGTCAGACAGATCATCCTGCCCAGCTCCGGAGGGAGTCAGACAGATCATCCTGCCCAGCTCCGGAGGGAGTCAGACAGATCATCCTGCCCAGCTCCGGAGGGAGTCAGACAGATCATCCTGCCCAGCTCCGGAGGGAGTCAGACAGATCATCCTGCCCAGCTCCGGAGGGAGTCAGACAGATCATCCTGCCCAGCTCCGGAGGGAGTCAGACAGATCATCCTGCCCAGCTCCGGAGGGAGTCAGACAGATCATCCTGCCCAGCTCCGGAGGGAGTCAGACAGATCATCCTGCCCAGCTCCGGAGGGAGTCAGACAGATCATCCTGCCCAGCTCCGGAGGGAGTCAGACAGATCATCCTGCCCAGCTCCGGAGGGAGTCAGACAGATCATCCTGCCCAGCTCCGGAGGGAGTCAGACAGATCATCCTGCCCAGCTCCGGAGGGAGTCAGACAGATCATCCTGCCCAGCTCCGGAGGGAGTCAGACAGATCATCCTGCCCAGCTCCCGGAGGGAGTCAGACAGATCATCCTGCCCAGCTCCGGAGGGAGTCAGACAGATCATCCTGCCCAGCTCCGGAGGGAGTCAGACAGATCATCCTGCCCAGCTCCGGAGGGAGTCAGACAGATCATCCTGCCCAGCTCCGGGAGGGAGTCAGACAGATCATCCTGCCCAGCTCCGGAGGGAGTCAGACAGATCATCCTGCCCAGCTCCGGAGGGAGTCAGACAGATCATCCTGCCCAGCTCCGGGAGGGAGTCAGACAGATCATCCTGCCCAGCTCCGGAGGGAGTCAGACAGATCATCCTGCCCAGCTCCGGAGGGAGTCAGACAGATCATCCTGCCCAGCTCCGGGAGGGAGTCAGACAGATCATCCTGCCCAGCTCCGGAGGGAGTCAGACAGATCATCCTGCCCAGCTCCGGAGGGAGTCAGACAGATCATCCTGCCCAGCTCCGGAGGGAGTCAGACAGATCATCCTGCCCAGCTCCGGAGGGAGTCAGACAGATCATCCTGCCCAGCTCCGGAGGGAGTCAGACAGATCATCCTGCCCAGCTCCGGAGGGAGTCAGACAGATCATCCTGCCCAGCTCCGGAGGGAGTCAGACAGATCATCCTGCCCAGCTCCGGAGGGAGTCAGACAGATCATCCTGCCCAGCTCCGGAGGGAGTCAGACAGATCATCCTGCCCAGCTCCGGAGGGAGTCAGACAGATCATCCTGCCCAGCTCCGGAGGGAGTCAGACAGATCATCCTGCCCAGCTCCGGAGGGAGTCAGACAGATCATCCTGCCCAGCTCCGGAGGGAGTCAGACAGATCATCCTGCCCAGCTCCGGGAGGGAGTCAGACAGATCATCCTGCCCAGCTCCGGAGGGAGTCAGACAGATCATCCTGCCCAGCTCCGGAGGGAGTCAGACAGATCATCCTGCCCAGCTCCGGAGGGAGTCAGACAGATCATCCTGCCCAGCTCCGGAGGGAGTCAGACAGATCATCCTGCCCAGCTCCGGAGGGAGTCAGACAGATCATCCTGCCCAGCTCCGGAGGGAGTCAGACAGATCATCCTGCCCAGCTCCGGAGGGAGTCAGACAGATCATCCTGCCCAGCTCCGGAGGGAGTCAGACAGATCATCCTGCCCAGCTCCGGGAGGGAGTCAGACAGATCATCCTGCCCAGCTCCGGAGGGAGTCAGACAGATCATCCTGCCCAGCTCCGGAGGGAGTCAGACAGATCATCCTGCCCAGCTCCGGAGGGAGTCAGACAGATCATCCTGCCCAGCTCCGGAGGGAGTCAGACAGATCATCCTGCCCAGCTCCGGAGGGAGTCAGATGTACATTGTGTAGACCTGTGTTTCCCAAGCCTGGTCCTTCAGTCCCCCAACAGTACACAGTTTCGTTGTAGTTCTTGACAAACACACCAACTCATTGAGGGCTTGATGATTAGTTGACTAACGCCTCTCCCCTATTTGACCTAGATCGTTTGTGTGTATGTATTGATATGTAGGCTACGTGTGCCTTTTTTAAATGTATGTAGTTCTGTCCTTGAGCTGTTCTTGTCTATTAATGTTCTGTATTATGTAATGTTTCATGTTTTGTGTTGACCCCAGGAAGAGTAGCTGCTGCTTTTGCAAACGGCTAATGGGGATCCTAATAAAATACCAAAATACCAAAATCAGGTGCTCTTGTCCAGGGTTACAATAAAAATGTGTACTGTTTGGGGACCAGGGTTGGGAAACGTTGACTGACTACATCAATATGTATCTTAGTGCATTCAGACCCCTTCCCTTTTTCCACATTTTGTTACATTACAGCCTTATTCTAACATGGATTAAGTACAAATAAATCCTCATCAATCTACACACAATACCCCATAATGACAAAGCGAAAACAGGTTTTTAATTTTTTTTGAAAATTTATTAAAAATAAAAAACATACCTTATTTACATAAGTATTCAGACCTTTTGCTATGAGACTCGAAATTGAGCTCAGGTGCATCCTGTTTCCATTGATCATCCTTGAGCTGTTTCTACAACTTGATTGGAGTCCACCTGTGGTAAATTCAATTGATTGGACATGATTTGGAAAGGCACACACCTGTCTATATAAGGTCCCACAGTTGATCGTGCATGTCAGAGCAAAAACCAAGCCATGAGGTCGAAGGAATTGTCCGCAGAGCTCCGAGACAGGATTGGGTCGAGGTACAGATCTGGTGAAGGGTACCAAAAAATGTCTGGAGCATTGAAGGTCCCCAAGAACACAGTGGCCTCCATCATTCTTAAATGGAAGAAGTTTGGAACCACCAAGACTCTTCCTAGAGCTGGCCGCCCGGCCAAACTGAGCAATCAGGGGAGAAGGGCCTTGGTCAGGGAGGTGACCAAGAACCCGAAGGTCACTGACAGAACTCCAGAGTTCCTCTGTGGAGATGGGAGAACCTTCCAGAAGGACAACCATCTCTGCAGCACTCCACCAATAAGGCCTTTATGGTAGACTGGCCAGACGGAAGCCACTCCTCAGTAAAAGGCACATGACAGCCCGCTTGGAGTTTGTCAAAGGGCACCTAAAGACTCTCAGACCATGAGAAACAAGATTCTCTGGTCCGATGAAACCAAGATTGAACTCTTTGGCCTGAATGCCAAGCGTCACGTCTGGAGGAAACCTGGCACCATCACTACGGTGAAGCATGGTGGTGGCAGCATCATGCTGTGGGGATGTTTTTCAGCGGCAAACAATTTAATCCATTTTAGTATAAGGCTGCAACGTAACAAAATGTGGAAAAAGTCAAGGGGTCTGAATACTTTGCGAATGCACTGTCACCTTACATCTTACAATAAATAAATATTATTTGGAAAGACTAGCTGTGAAATGATTTGCATAAGGGACCAGGAAATGTGGGCACAATGCAGAGACAGTGGATAGATAAGAGACGATACCATGTGTAGACATTTCTGGAAATGTGGGACAATCAGATGAAAATGGAGACAAGATCAGGACAAATGACCCACATTAGTACCAGGTATATCTAGTTAATAACATGTTAGTACCAGGTATATATTGTTAATAACAACACGTTAGTACCAGGTATATCTTGTTAATAACAACACGTTAGTACCAGGTATATCTAGTTAATAACAACACGTTAGTACCAGGTATATCTAGTTAATAACAACACGTTAGTACCAGGTATATCTAGTTAATAACAACACGTTAGTACCAGGTATATCTAGTTAATAACAACACGTTAGTACCAGGTATATCTAGTTAATAACAACACGTTAGTACCAGGTATATCTAGTTAATAACAACACGTTAGTACCAGGTATATCTTGTTAATAACAACACGTTAGTACCAGGTATATCTTGTTAATGACAACACGTTAGTACCAGGTATATCTTGAGATATGCTTTATGTCTTCAGATCAGCTGAGTCCACAGAACAGTAAAATTGTGATATTATTAGTGTTTTTTTATTAAGTGGTCTTTCAGATAGTTATGGCAAAAGATAACAACAATGTTATGATCATTTAAAACATCCTTCCTTATCGTCTGTTGGATCAAAAACATTCCTTCCCCTGTAGAGGTCCGAGGAGACACTAACTACAGCTGGGTTAGACCCCTATAACAGCCATCAGACAGATGCCTAACCAGCATGGCTAGTTACAACAGAATCTGTCCCCTGTACGGGTCAGAGGAGACACTTTAGACCAACATATTAACTAACTAAAGACATGTTTTTTCAGTTTAACAGTCTCTTGGTCATTCAGTGCACTGTGGAACCAAATGATCTGTATTACAAAGGTCGCAGATCAACTGAAACCTGTCCTTATGGACTGAAAACGATACCTGGTTGTGATTGGCAATAGACCCAGGGCCATGGGCAGGTATCACTGCTGCAGTCTCTGGACACGTCACAGTCAGGTAACTTGCTCCTTTCACCCCTTCCCCCCAGCCACCCCCAGGCCTGGTAAGAGAGGCCTGCGGCAGAAGTTGGTCCTAACCCCAGTTCCTAACCTTATAGGTAAAGGAGAATCCCTGGTCCTGGATCAGTGGTTAGGACCACTTCTACTGCACCTTCTCTTCCTTCCAGTCTGTTATCTACAGTAGATAGCTAGCTAGCGGTTAGCTCCAGTCCCTCCATGTTATCTACAGTAGATAGCTAGCTAGCGGTTAGCTCCAGTCCCTCCATGTTATCTACAGTAGATAGCTAGCTAGCGGTTAGCTCCAGTCCTCCATGTTATCTACAGTAGATAGCTAGCGGTTAGCTCCAGTCCTCCATGTTATCTACAGTAGATAGCTAGCGGTTAGCTCCAGTCCTCCATGTTATCTACAGTAGATAGCTAGCGGTTAGCTCCAGTCCTCCATGTTATCTACAGTAGATAGCTAGCTAGCGGTTAGCTCCAGTTCTCCATGTTATCTACAGTAGATAGCTAGCTAGCGGTTAGCTCCAGTCCTCCATGTTATCTACAGTAGATAGCTAGCGGTTAGCTCCAGTCCTCCAGGACAGGAAGGAAGGGCAGGTCGGTGCTACCCAGGTAGAGTCTCCCCTGGTGGGGAACACGTCGCTGACGGCCCAGGTCAGGCTGCCTGTAGGGTCATGGAGACTCCCCACCACCTCCCCTTCACCACCCAACTCCAACACCAGGCCGTATCTAGGCAACAACATGTTGTACCAGTTCAGAGGAACCACCTGGAATAAAACAGAACACAGGTTACAGGCTTTAATATGAATATCATTATATCATAGAGATCCACTGAGTATACCAAACATTAAGAACACCTTCCTAATGTTGAGTGGCACCCCACCTTTTTCCCTCAGAACAGCCTTAATTCGTCGGGGCATTGGACTCTACAAGGTGTCGAAAGCGTTCCACAGGGATGCTGGCCCATGTTGACTCCAATGCTTCCCACAGTTGTGTCAAGTTGGCTGGATGTCCTTTGGGTGGTGGACCATTCTTGATACACACAGGAAACTGTTGAGTCTGAAAAACCCAGCAGCGTTGCAGTTCTTGACACAATCCGGTGCACCTGGCACCTACTACCATACCCCGTTCAAACGCACTTAAATATTTTGTCTTGCCCATTCACCCTCTGAATGGCACACATACACAATCCATGTCTCAATTGTCTCAAGGCTTAAAAGTCCTTCTTTAACCTGTCTCCTCCCCTTCATCTACACTGATTGAAGTGGATTTAACAGGTGACATCAATAAAGGATCATAGTTTTCACCTGGATTCCCCTGGTCAGTCTGTCATGGAAAGAGCAGGTGTCCTTAATGTTTTGTCCACTCAGTGCATATACCTGGAATAAAACCACCACAACACAGGATACAAGCAGGATACTGTATCATATTAAACCTGGAAACAACCACCAGAACTATTAGCATTATACCATTGTACTATACTATCATATTACTATAGCATAGTACATTCCAGAACAGGACTGAGTACTAAATGGAATTAAAAGCAGACATTCCATCAGCATTATAAAACTGGTTGTTTGGATCCTGGATGCTGATTGGATGAGCAGCGTTCCAAGCGGAGCTGTATTGTCCGTCACAGACACACCTGGTCCAGGTTACAAAGTGGCTCAGTGACTCACTACTGTAATGGTCCAGGTTACAAAGTGGCTCAGTGACTCACTACTGTAATGGTCCAGGTTACAAAGTGACTCAGTGACTCACTACTGTAATGGTCCAGGTTACAAAGAGACTCAGTGACTCACTACTGTAATGGTCCAGGTTACAAAGTGACTCACTACTGTAATGGTCCAGGTTACAAAGTGACTCACTACTGTAATGGTCCAGGTTACAAAGTGACTCAGTGACTCACTACTGTAATGGTCCAGGTTACAAAGAGACTCAGTGACTCACTACTGTAATGGTCCAGGTTACAAAGTGGCTCAGTGACTCACTACTGTAATGGTCCAGGTTACAAAGTGACTCAGTGACTCACTACTGTAATAGTCCAGGTTACAAAGTGGCTCAGTGACTCACTACTGTAATGGTCCAGGTTACAAAGTGACTCAGTGACTCACTACTGTAATGGTCCAGGTTACAAAGTGACTCAGTGACTCACTACTGTAATGGTCCAGGTTACAAAGTGGCTCACTACTGTAATGGTCCAGGTTACAAAGTGGCTCAGTGACTCACTACTGTAATGGTCCAGGTTACAAAGTGACTCAGTGACTCACTACTGTAATGGTCCAGGTTACAGAGTGACTCAGTGACTCACTACTGTAATGGTCCAGGTTACAAAGTGGCTCAGTGACTCACTACTGTAATGGTCCAGGTTACAAAGTGACTCAGTGACTCACTACTGTAATGGTCCAGGTTACAAAGTGGCTCAGTGACTCACTACTGTAATGGTCCAGGTTACAAAGTGACTCAGTGACTCACTACTGTAATGGTCCAGGTTACAAAGTGACTCAGTGACTCACTACTGTAATGGTCCAGGTTACAAAGTGGCTCACTACTGTAATGGTCCAGGTTACAAAGTGGCTCAGTGACTCACTACTGTAATGGTCCAGGTTACAAAGTGACTCAGTGACTCACTACTGTAATGGTCCAGGTTACAGAGTGACTCAGTGACTCACTACTGTAATGGTCCAGGTTACAAAGTGGCTCAGTGACTCACTACTGTAATGGTCCAGGTTACAAAGTGACTCAGTGACTCACTACTGTAATGGTCCAGGTTGCAAAGTGGCTCAGTGACTCACTACTGTAATGGTCCAGGTTACAGAGTGACTCAGTGACTCACTACTGTAATGGTCCAGGTTACAAAGTGACTCAGTGACTCACTACTGTAATGGTCCAGGTTACAAAGTGGCTCAGTGACTCACTACTGTAATGGTCCAGGTTACAAAGTGACTCAGTGACTCACTACTGTAATGGTCCAGGTTACAAAGTGACTCAGTGAATCACTACTGTAATGGTCCAGGTTACAAAGTGACTCAGTGACTCACTACTGTAATGGTCCAGGTTACAAAGTGACTCAGTGACTCTGTATTGTAATGGTCCAGTTTACAAAGTGACTCAGTGACTCACTACTGTAATGGTCCAGGTTACAAAGTGACTCAGTGACTCACTACTGTAATGGTCCAGGTTACAAAGAGACTCAGTGACTCACTACTGTAATGGTCCAGGTTACAAAGTGGCTCAGTGACTCACTACTGTAATGGTCCAGGTTACAAAGTGACTCAGTGACTCACTACTGTAATGTTCCAGGTTACAAAGTGGCTCAGTGACTCACTACTGTAATGGTCCAGGTTACAAAGTGACTCAGTGACTCACTACTGTAATGGTCCAGGTTACAAAGTGACTCAGTGACTCACTACTGTAATGGTCCAGGTTACAGAGTGACTCAGTGACTCACTACTGTAATGGTCCAGGTTACAAAGTGGCTCAGTGACTCACTACTGTAATGGTCCAGGTTACAAAGTGACTCAGTGACTCACTACTGTAATGGTCCAGGTTACAAAGTGGCTCAGTGACTCACTACTGTAATGGTCCAGGTTACAAAGTGACTCAGTGACTCACTACTGTAATGGTCCAGGTTACAAAGTGACTCAGTGACTCACTACTGTAATGGTCCAGGTTACAAAGTGGCTCACTACTGTAATGGTCCAGGTTACAAAGTGGCTCAGTGACTCACTACTGTAATGGTCCAGTTTACAAAGTGACTCAGTGACTCACTACTGTAATGGTCCAGGTTACAGAGTGACTCAGTGACTCACTACTGTAATGGTCCAGGTTACAAAGTGGCTCAGTGACTCACTACTGTAATGGTCCAGGTTACAAAGTGACTCAGTGACTCACTACTGTAATGGTCCAGGTTGCAAAGTGGCTCAGTGACTCACTACTGTAATGGTCCAGGTTACAAAGTGACTCAGTGACTCACTACTGTAATGGTCCAGGTTACAGAGTGACTCAGTGACTCACTACTGTAATGGTCCAGGTTACAAAGTGACTCAGTGACTCACTACTGTAATGGTCCAGGTTACAAAGTGGCTCAGTGACTCACTACTGTAATGGTCCAGGTTACAAAGTGACTCAGTGACTCACTACTGTAATGGTCCAGGTTACAAAGTGACTCAGTGACTCACTACTGTAATGGTCCAGGTTACAAAGTGACTCAGTGACTCACTACTGTAATGGTCCAGGTTACAAAGTGACTCAGTGACTCACTACTGTAATGGTCCAGGTTACAAAGTGACTCAGTGACTCACTACTGTAATGGTCCAGGTTACAAAGTGACTCAGTGACTCACTACTGTAATGGTCCAGGTTACAAAGAGACTCAGTGACTCACTACTGTAATGGTCCAGGTTACAAAGTGGCTCAGTGACTCACTACTGTAATGGTCCAGGTTACAAAGTGACTCAGTGACTCACTACTGTAATGTTCCAGGTTACAAAGTGGCTCAGTGACTCACTACTGTAATGGTCCAGGTTACAAAGTGGCTCATTGACTCACTACTGTAATGGTCCAGGTTACAAAGTGACTCAGTGACTCACTACTGTAATGGTCCAGGTTACAAAGTGGCTCAGTGACTCACTACTGTAATGGTCCAGGTTACAAAGTGGCTCAGTGACTCACTACTGTAATGGTCCAGGTTACAAAGTGACTCAGTGACTCACTACTGTAATGGTCCAGGTTGCAAAGTGGCTCAGT
The DNA here is from genome assembly GCF_020615455.1 of Coregonus clupeaformis. Classification (NCBI taxonomy): domain Eukaryota; kingdom Metazoa; phylum Chordata; class Actinopteri; order Salmoniformes; family Salmonidae; genus Coregonus; species Coregonus clupeaformis. Next base: position 53,158 of record NW_025535511.1, read on the forward strand.
GACTCACTACTGTAATGGTCCAGGTTACAAAGTGACTCAGTGACTCACTACTGTAATGGTCCAGGTTACAGAGTGACTCAGTGACTCACTACTGTAATGGTCCAGGTTACAAAGTGACTCAGTGACTCACTACTGTAATGGTCCAGGTTACAAAGTGGCTCAGTGACTCACTACTGTAATGGTCCAGGTTACAAAGTGACTCAGTGACTCACTACTGTAATGGTCCAGGTTGCAAAGTGACTCAGTGAATCACTACTGTAATGGTCCAGGTTACAAAGTGACTCAGTGACTCACTACTGTAATGGTCCAGGTTACAAAGTGACTCAGTGACTCTGTATTGTAATGGTCCAGTTTACAAAGTGACTCAGTGACTCACTACTGTAATGGTCCAGGTTACAAAGTGACTCAGTGACTCACTACTGTAATGGTCCAGGTTACAAAGAGACTCAGTGACTCACTACTGTAATGGTCCAGGTTACAAAGTGGCTCAGTGACTCACTACTGTAATGGTCCAGGTTACAAAGTGACTCAGTGACTCACTACTGTAATGTTCCAGGTTACAAAGTGGCTCAGTGACTCACTACTGTAATGGTCCAGGTTACAAAGTGGCTCATTGACTCACTACTGTAATGGTCCAGGTTACAAAGTGACTCAGTGACTCACTACTGTAATGGTCCAGGTTACAAAGTGGCTCAGTGACTCACTACTGTAATGGTCCAGGTTACAAAGTGACTCAGTGACTCACTACTGTAATGGTCCAGGTTACAAAGTGACTCAGTGACTCACTACTGTAATGGTCCAGGTTACAAAGTGACTCAGTGACTCACTACTGTAATGGTCCAGGTTACAAAGTGACTCAGTGACTCATGGTGCATCTCAATGTGAAGAAAAAAAACAGTCTGCATGTTGTTCACAAAGAGGACAGATGTCTGTGTGTCAGGGGAGGGTCTCCAGGTGGTATCCCATTTTAAGTACCTTGGCATCATATTTGATTCCATAATCCTCCATTTCGCCTAAATCCATACTTCTCATGACCTCAAAAGTTGTTATTTTAATGACCCAGTAAGAGTGTACCTAAGTTAGCATGAGCAAACCAGTTACACGCTTTGGAAAATCGACAGAAAAAACATCACACTCCATCAAATCAACTTCAGCTAAAATGGCTACCATCCCACCTTCATTGAAGGCTTCAATAGCCACTCCGGGCGATACGGCTAACCCGATAACAGGAGATTCTTGTCAGAGAGCTGGTCGAAATCACGGGAAAGTTTGGCAGCAGAACTCACCGAATTGCTGAATAACTCACTGGTGGCTGCTCTGGCTCCAATTCAGGCAACCGTGGAAACAATCTGTGGTTCTGTGGCATCTCACACTACCACACTGGCCGGCTGTCGGGCCACAGCGACCAACTCACTACGCTGGAAACCAGGCTTGACGATGTGGCCGCCGCCAACAACAAGTCGCTGCAGCTACAAGTGGAAGATTTGATTTCACGTTCAAAATGCCAGAATATCCGCGTGATTGGACTGCCAGAGGATTCTGAGACAGGATCTCCAACCCAGTTCATGGCGGAGCTGTTCAAGGAGGTTTTGGGCAATGAGGCTTTTCCCAATCTTCCTGAACTTGATAGAACCCACCGCAACATGGCACCGAAACCTGGCCCAGGCGGCCGACAGCGGTTCCATCAAGACAAAGAATAGGAGCTGCGTCGTTCGGTGGGCAAGGGAACATGGCGACATCACTTTCCAAAATAATAAAAATAATAATAATATAAATAATAATAATAATACAAAAGATCAAGTTCTACCAGGATTTCACTTCTAGCCTGGCGAAGAAATGGGCCGCATTCAATGACATCAAGTCCACTCTGTACAAGAAGGGGAATCCGCTTTGGGCTGACTTATCCTGCCCCGTCTCTGTGTCACCTTTAACTGCGAGGTCCATTTTTTTCAAAACTACTTGCCTGTTTTATGGGAGTAACGTTAGTCCTAGTAATTCCTAGTAGTTCTACTGGTTCTGTATGTATTGGTCTCACCTGTTTCCCATTATGTAATTATGTCTTCCCTACTTAACCCTCTGTCTCACACTGTGTGTTGTGCGTGTTTGTTCATGTTTTGGTTGTCATATGTGAGCGGGTTTGTTTCCTCCCTGCGTGGAGGTATGTTCATTAAGATACGTTTCGATTAGCTCTGTGTCCTTCGCCTGACTTCGTCCTACCGCATCACACTGACGCCTTGACACCGTCACAGGAAAGGATGACCCAGAGTTACCTCTGCTGCAGAGGATAAGTTCATTGGAGTTACCAGCCTCAGAAATTGCAGCCCAAATAAATGCTTCACAGAGTTCAAGTAACAGACACATCTCAACATCAACTGTTCAGAGGAGACTGCGTGAATCAGGCCTTCATGGTCGAATTGCTGCAAAGAACTCACTACTAAAGGACACCAATAATAAGAAGAGACTTGCTTGGGCCAAGAAACATGAGCAATGGACATTAGACCGGTGGAAATCTGTCCTTTGGTCTGATGAGTCCAAATTTGAGATTTATGGTTCCAACCGCTGTGTCTTTGTGAGACCCAGAGTAGGTGAACGGATGATCTCCGCATGTGTGGTTCCCACCGTGAAGCATGGAGGGGGAGGTGTGATGGTGTGGGGGAGCTTTGCTGGTGACACTGTCTGTGATTTATTTAGAATTCAAGGCACACTTAACCAGCATGGCTACCACAGCATTCTGCAGCGATACGCCATCCCATCTGGTTTGGGCTTAGTGGGACTATCATTTGTTTTTCAACAGGACAATGACCCAACACACCTCCAGGCTGTGTAAGGGCTATTTTACCAAGAAGGAGAGTGATGGAGTGCTGCATCACAGGATTACCCAAGGATTCTTGTGCTCTGTTTCCGTTTCATGCTACTCCTCTCTCAATCTCCCTTTTCCTTTTATAAGGATTAATGTCTAGTTCAACAACAAGTCAGGATGGTATTTTGACTTCTCCTCTTATAAGGATTAATGTCTAGTTCAACAACAAGTCAGGATGGTATTTTGACTTCTCCTCTTATAAGGATTAATGTCTAGTTCAACAACAAGTCAGGATGGTATTTTGACTTCTCCTCTTATAAAGATTCATGTCTAGTTCAACAACAAGTCAGGATGGTATTTTGACTTCTCCTCTTATAAGGATTAATGTCTAGTTCAACAACAAGTCAGGATGGTATTTTGACTTCTCCTCTTATAAGGATTAATGTCTAGTTCAACAACAAGTCAGGATGGTATTTTGACTTCTCCTCTTATAAGGATTAATGTCTAGTTCAACAACAAGTCAGGATGGTATTTTGACTTCTCCTCTTATAAGGATTAATGTCTAGTTCAACAAGTCAGGATGGTATTTTGACTTCTCCTCTTATAAGGATTAATGTCTAGTTCAACAACAAGTCAGGATGGTATTTTGACTTCTCCTCTTATAAGGATTCATGTCTAGTTCAACAACAAGTCAGGGGGGTATTTTGACTTCTCCTCTTATAAGGATTAATGTCTAGTTCAACAACAAGTCAGGATGGTATTTTGACTTCTCCTCTTATAAGGATTAATGTCTAGTTCAACAACAAGTCAGGATGGTATTTTGACTTCTCCTCTTATAAGGATTCATGTCTAGTTCAACAACAAGTCAGGATGGTATTTTGACTTCTCCTCTTATAAGGATTAATGTCTAGTTCAACAACAAGTCAGGATGGTATTTTGACTTCTCCTCTTATAAGGATTAATGTCTAGTTCAACAAGTCAGGATGGTATTTTGACTTCTCCTCTTATAAGGATTAATGTCTAGTTCAACAAGTCAGGATGGTATTTTGACTTCTCCTCTTATAAGGATTAATGTCTAGTTCAACAACAAGTCAGGATGGTATTTTGACTTCTCCTCTTATAAGGATTAATGTCTAGTTCAACAACAAGTCAGGATGGTATTTTGACTTCTCCTCTTATAAGGATTAATGTCTAGTCCAACAACAAGTCAGGGTGGTATTTTGACTTCTCCTCTTATAAGGATTAATGTCTAGTTCAACAACAAGTCAGGATGGTATTTTGACTTCTCCTCTTATAAGGATTAATGTCTAGTTCAACAACAAGTCAGGATGGTATTTTGACTTCTCCTCTTATAAGGATTAATGTCTAGTTCAACAACAAGTCAGGATGGTATTTTGACTTTTCCTCTTATAAGGATTAATGTCTAGTTCAACAACAAGTCAGGATGGTATTTTGACTTCTCCTCTTATAAGGATTAATGTCTAGTTCAACAAGTCAGGATGGTATTTTGACTTCTCCTCTTATAAGGATTAATGTCTAGTTCAACAACAAGTCAGGATGGTATTTTGACTTCTCCTCTTATAAGGATTCATGTCTAGTTCAACAACAAGTCAGGGGGGTATTTTGACTTCTCCTCTTATAAGGATTAATGTCTAGTTCAACAACAAGTCAGGATGGTATTTTGACTTCTCCTCTTATAAGGATTAATGTCTAGTTCAACAACAAGTCAGGATGGTATTTTGACTTCTCCTCTTATAAGGATTAATGTCTAGTCAACAACAAGTCAGGTGGTATTTTGACTTCTCCTCTTATAAGGATTAATGTCTAGTTCAACATGATGGTATTTTGACTTCTCCTCTTATAAGGATTAATGTCTAGTAACAAGTCAGGATGGTATTTTGACTTCTCCTCTTATAAGGATTAATGTCTAGTTCAACAACAAGTCAGGATGGTATTTTGACTTCTCCTCTTATAAGGATTAATGTCTAGTTCAACAACAAGTCAGGATGGTATTTTGACTTCTCCTCTTATAAGGATTAATGTCTAGTTCAACAACAAGTCAGGATGGTATTTTGACTTCTCCTCTTATAAGGATTAATGTCTAGTTCAACAACAAGTCAGGATGGTATTTTGACTTCTCCTCTTATAAGGATTAATGTCTAGTTCAACAACAAGTCAGGATGGTATTTTGACTTCTCCTCTTATAAGGATTAATGTCTAGTTCAACAACAAGTCAGGATGGTATTTTGACTTCTCCTCTTATAAGGATTAATGTCTAGTTCAACAACAAGTCAGGGTGGTATTTTGACTTCTCCTCTTATAAGGATTAATGTCTAGTTCAACAACAAGTCAGGATGGTATTTTGACTTCTCCTCTTATAAGGATTAATGTCTAGTTCAACAACAAGTCAGGGTGGTATTTTGACTTCTCCTCTTATAAGGATTAATGTCTAGTTCAACAACAAGTCAGGATGGTATTTTGACTTCTCCTCTTATAAGGATTAATGTCTAGTTCAACAAGTCAGGATGGTATTTTGACTTCTCCTCTTATAAGGATTAATGTCTAGTTCAACAACAAGTCAGGATGGTATTTTGACTTCTCCTCTTATAAGGATTAATGTCTAGTTCAACAACAAGTCAGGATGGTATTTTGACTTCTCCTCTTATAAGGATTAATGTCTAGTTCAACAAGTCAGGATGGTATTTTGACTTCTCCTCTTATAAGGATTAATGTCTAGTTCAACAAGTCAGGATGGTATTTTGACTTCTCCTCTTATAAGGATTAATGTCTAGTTCAACAACAAGTCAGGATGGTATTTTGACTTCTCCTCTTATAAGGATTCATGTCTAGTTCAACAACAAGTCAGGATGGTATTTTGACTTCTCCTCTTATAAGGATTAATGTCTAGTTCAACAACAAGTCAGGATGGTATTTTGACTTCTCCTCTTATAAGGATTAATGTCTAGATCAACAAGTCAGGATGGTATTTTGACTTCTCCTCTTATAAGGATTAATGTCTAGTTCAACAAGTCAGGATGGTATTTTGACTTCTCCTCTTATAAGGATTAATGTCTAGTTCAACAAGTCAGGGGGGTATTTTGGGGCTTCCAGTCAGACTGGTGACATGGAACATTCACGGTTGTGGGGGGCAAATTAAATGCTCCAGAGTATTTTCACATCTGAAGAGCCTGAATACTGATATCGCATTTCTTCAAGAAACGCACCTACGTGTTAACGACCATACTAGATTGTGTAAAGCATGAGTTGGAAAGGTTTTTCATTCTAATTTTAACGGCAAAGCCAGGGGAACAGCAATAGTGATTCACAAACGAGTACAGTTTTCACCACCCTCACAGATCATTTCAGATCCTGGAGGACGTTATCCAGTTAGTGGCCCCCTCTTCCAGACCCCTGTAGTACTTGCGAATGTTTACACCCCTAACTGGGATGACACTAGATTCATGACATCTCTTTTAGCCTCTCTCCCTAATCTTGACACGCACCGCCTCATCTTCGGCGGGGACCTTAACTGTGTTATTGAACCAAGACTCGACCGGTCTGATCCCAGAACACTTCCTCCTTCCGGGATGGCAAAAGCTCTTACTACATTCATGACCCAAATGGGTTGTGTTGATCCATGGCGCTTCCTCCACCCGGTCACAAAGGACTTCTCCTACTTCTCTCATGTTCACCAAGCCTATTCGCGCACAGACTACTTATTCAGATAGAGCCCTTCTCCCCTCTGGTAAAACTACAGAATATTCTGTTATAGTAATTTCGGACCATCCCCCCCCACATTCTGGTCTTAGCTCTTACTCTGAACGCAAAACAAACAGTCGAATTGGAGATTTAACACGGCCCTATTGTCTAACTAAGAACTCTGTGACTTTATTTCAACCAACATAGATGTATTCATTCAAAGCTGTATTACGGGGAAAGATACTTTCTTACAATGCTCATTATGTCAAACAAAGCAAAACCGAAACGTCAAGAACTGGTGGACTCAAGCCTGCCAATAGACTGCCAATATTCAACTTCACCTTCCCCTGAATTATATGCAGAGAGGCTGAAACTTCAAACTCTATTTAATCTGCTTTCCACTGATAAAGCAGAGTTTCTGTTGCAGCGAACAAAGGGGACGTACTACAAATATGGTGACAAGGCCAGCCGCCTTTTGGCAGACCAACTTAAACGCCAGTCAGCATCTCATCATCTCTCAGGTATACGACTCTTCCCGTAGTGATCCCTCTAATAATAATAATTCAACTTTTGTGTCATTTTATTCTAACCTCTACAAATCCAAACCCCCATCAGACAATACGGATATGGACAACTTTTTAGATAACTTGGATATTCCATCCATTGATATGGACATGAGTAAAGTTCTGGACAACCCTCTGCATCTAGATGAGACAACAAAGGGTCCAAAGTTAATGCAATGTGGCAAGGCCCCAGGCCCTGGTGGCTTCCTCGTCGATTTGTATAAAAAATTCTCAGATCAACTGACCCCATTACTATTAGATAGGTTCACAGGGCTATCCCCCCGGCGCTAATCAATCCATCACTTATACTCAGTCCATCTCACTTATACTCAAGCCTCCATCTCACTAGACTCACTTAACAAGCTCATCTTAATACCATCTACTTATACTCAAGCCTCCATCTCACTTATACTCAAGAAAGATAAAGATCCGGCAGAATGTGGTGGATATCGGCCCATTTCACTTTTGAACGCTGATGTTAAACTATTATTAGCTAAGGTTCTAGCATGCCGGTTGGAACCTTCTAGGATGTCATATCTGATGATCAAACGGGTTCCATCAAAGGGCGACAACTGTTTTCCAATGAACGCCGTCTTTTGAACATTATCCTCTCCTTCTGTCTCTCCAGACCTCGAAATTGTTGTTTCTCTTGATGCGGAAAAGGCTTTAGACCCGGGTGGAGTGGGATTATTTATTTAAGATTTAGGGAAGATTTGGTTTTGGGTCCAGTTTCATCTCATGGATACGTCTGCTCTATTCTGCTCCTACGGCTAGCGTACACATCAACTCTCAACACTCAAAATACTTCCCCCTCTCCAGAGGGACCCGTCAATGGTGTCCCATGTCCCCGCTCCTTTTTGCACTTCCGGTAGAACCGCTTTCCTTGGCCTTAAATTATCATCATCATTCATTGGAATCCACCGAGCTGGTGAAGAACACAAAGTGTCACTGTATGCAGATGATCTACTATTATATATCACTAACCCTGTGAACTCTGTCGATAACATACTGCATATTTTAAACACATTTGGATCATTCTCAGGTTACAAATTGAACATTCAGAAAAGTGAATGTTTTCAGATCAACCCCGCTGCCAAGCAAATTCCCCCTGGAGCCCTGCCTTTCCGTCAACCCCGCTGCCAAGCAGATTCCCCCTGGAGCCCAGCCTCTCCGTCAACCCTGCTGCCAAGCAAATTCCCCCCTGGAGCCCAGCCTTTCCGTCTGTCGGCCTCTGGTTTTTCCTATTTAGGTGTGAATATAACACATTCTCTGGCTACCCTCCATAAAACTAACTTTAAAAGTCTAGTCACACGAGTTAAGCAGCTTGAGTCTGCCTCTCTCCTTAGCTGGCAGAATCCAATCTGTTAAAATGAAAATTTTACCTAGGTTTCTATACCTTTTTCAATGTCTTCTGATCTTTCTGCCAAAATCATTTTTACCAAGTTGGATAAGCTCATCAGTCATTTTATCTGGGCAGGCAAATCACCTAGGATACAGTGGCTTGCGTAAAATATTCACCCCCTTGGCATTTTTCCTATTTTGTTGCCTTACAACCTGGAATTTAAATGGATTTTTTGGGGGTTTGTATCATTTGATTTACAAACATGCCTACCAATTTGAAGATGCAAAATAAAAAAAATGTGTGATACAAACAAGAAATAAGACAAAAAAACTGAAAACTTGAGCGTGCATAACTATTCACCCCCCAAAGTCAATACTTTGTAGAGCCACCTTTTGCAGCAATTACAGCTGCAAGTCTCTTGGGGTATGTCTCTATAAGCTTGGCACATCTATCCACTAACCCCCTGATACACACCCCTAACCCCCTGATACACACCCCTAACCCCCTGATACACACCCCTAACCCTAACCCCTGACACACACCCCTAACCCCCTGACACACACCCCTAACCCCCTGATACACACCCCTAACCCCCTGATACACACCCCTAACCCTGATACACACCTAACCCCCTGATACACACCCTAACCCCCTGACACACACCCCTAACCCCTGATACACACCCTAACCCCTGATACACACCCTAACCCTGATACACACCCCCTAACCCCTGATACACACCCCTAACCCCTGATACACACCCTAACCCCTGATACACACCCCTAACCCCTGATACACACCCTAACCCTGATACACCCTAACCCTAACCCCTGATACACCCCTAACCCCCTGATACACACCCCTAACCCCCTGATACACACCCTAACCCTGATACACACCCCCTAACCCTGATACACACCTAACCCCTGATACACACCCCTAACCCCTGATACACACCCCTAACCCCCTGATACACACCCCTAACCCCCTGACACACACCCCTAACCCCCTGATACACACCCCTAACCCCCTGATACACACCCCTAACCCCCTGATACACACCCTAACCCCCTGATACACACCCCTAACCCCCTGATACACACCCCTAACCCCCTGATACACACCCTAACCCCTGATACACACCCCCTAACCCCTGATACACACTCCTAACCCCTGACAACACCTCTAACCCCTGATACACACCTCAACCTCTGATACACACCCTAACCCTGATACACACCCCTAACCCCTGATACACACCTAACCCCTGATACACCCTAACCTGATACACACCCTAACCCTAACCCTGATACACACCCCTAACCCCTGATACACACCCCTAACCCTGATACACCCCTAACCCCCTGATACACACCCTAACCCCTGATACACACCCCCAACCCCTGATACACACCTCTAATCCCTGATACACCTCAACCCCTGAACACACCCTAACCCCTGATACACACCTAACCCTGATACACACCCCTAACCCCCTGATACACACCCTAACCCCTGACACACACCCCTAACCCCCTGATACACACCCCTAACCCCCTGATACACACCCCTAACCCCCTGATACACACCCCTAACCCCCTGACACACACCCCTAACCCCTGATACACACCCTAACCCCCTGATACACAACCCTAACCCCTGATACACCTAACCCCCTGATACACACCCTAACCCTGATACACACCCCTAACCCTGATACACAACCCCTAACCCCTGATACACACCCCTAACCCCTGATACACACCCAACCCTGATCACACCCCTAACCCTGATACACACCCTAACCCTGACTACACACCCCCAACCCTGATACACACCCCTAACCTCTGAACACACCCCTAACCCCTGATACACACCTCAACCCTGATACACCCCCCTAACCCCTGATACACACCTAACCCCCTGATACACACCCCCTAACCCTGATCACACCCCTAACCCCTGACACACACCCCCTAACCCCTGATACACACCCTAACCCCTGATACACACCCCTAACCCCTGATACACACCCCTAACCCCCTGAACACACCCCTAACCCCTGACACACACCCCTAACCTGATACACACCTAACCCCTGATACACACCTAACCCCCTGAACACACCCCCTAACCCCCTGATACACACCCTAACCCCTGATACACACCCCCTAACCCCCTGATACACACCCTAACCCTGATACACACCCCTAACCCCCTGATACACACCCCTAACCCCCTGATACACACCCCTAACCCCTGACACAACCCTAACCCTGATACACACCCCTAACCCCCTGATACACACCCCTAACCCCCTGATACACACCCCTAACCCCTGATACACACCCCTAACCCCTGACACACCCTAACCCCCTGATACACACCCCTAACCCCCTGATACACACCCCTAACCCCTGATACACACCCTAACCCCTGATACACACCCCTAACCCCCTGATACACACCCTAACCCCTGATACACACCCCTAACCCTAACCCCCTGATACACACCCTAACCCCTGATACACACCCCTAACCCCTGATACACCCTAACCCTGATACACACCCTAACCCCCTGATACACACCCCTAACCCCTGATACACACCCCGAACCCCTGATACACACCCCTAACCCTGACACACACCCCAACCCTGATAACAACCCAACCCCTGATACACACCCCTAACCCCTGATACACACCCCTAACCCCCTGATACACACCCCTAACCCCGACACACCCTAACCCCTGATACACACCCAACCCAACCCCCTGATACACACCCCAACCCGAAACCCCTAACCCCTGACACACCCCTAACCCCCTGATACACACCCTAAACCCTGATACACACCCCCTAACCCCTGATACACACCCCTAACCCTGATACACACCTAACCCACGACCCTAACCCCTGATACACACCCCTAACCCCCTGAACAACTAACTAACCTCTGATACACCCCTAACCCCTGATACACCCCTAACCCCTGATACACACCAACTAACCCCTGACACACCCCAACCCCTGACACACACCCTAACCCCCTGATATACACCCTAACCCCTGATACACACCTAACCCCCTGATACACACCCCTAACCTTAACACCCCTAACCCTGACACACCCCCAACCCCTGACACACCCTAACCCCTATAACACCCAACCCCTGAACAACCTAACCCTGATACACACCCCTAAACCCCTGATACACACCCTAACCCTGATACACACCCCTAACCCCTGATACACAACCCCTAACCCCTGATACACACCCCTAACACCAACTCTGATACACCCCCTAACCCCTGATACACACCCCTAACTGATACACCCCTAACCCTAACCCTGACACCCTAACCCCTGACACACACCCCTAACCCCTGATACACACCCTAACCCTTGATACACCCTAACCCTGATACACACCCCTAACCCCTGATACACCCCTAACCCTGACACAACCTAACCCCTGATACACACATCAACCCGAACCACCAACCCAACACACCCCACGATAACAATCCAACAACACACAACCCCGATACAACCCAAAGAACAACCAACCCAAAACAACCGATAAAAACCCTATACACACCCAACGAACACACCCTAACCGATACAACTAACTCTGAACACAAACTGATACACACCCCAACCCCCTGATACACACCCAACTCCTGACACACACCCTAACCCCCCTGATACACACTCCTAACCATAACACCAATCCCACAAAAACCCCTAACAACAACCATACACATCCCTAACCTGAACACACCAACCCTGAAAACCCTAAGAAAACCCCAACCTGACACACACCCCCAACTCCTATACAACCCCAACCCCTGATACACACCCCTAATGAACACCCCAACCCAACACACCCCTAACGATACAACCTCCCAACCCCTGATACACAACCCCTAACAACACCCCAACCCTGATAACACCCAAATGACACACACCAACCCGAACACACCAACCCTGAACACACCCCAATCTGAACAACCCCAACCCGATAAACCAACAACAACCCCGAAAACAACCACAACACCAACCCCGAACACACCCAATCCGACAACACCCAACGATACAACCAACAAACACCAACAAAACAAGAACAAAAAAAAAAGACACACACCCTAACCTGATACACACAACCCCTGATACACACATCCAACCGATACAAATAACCCCGACACACCCAACCTGACACACACCCAACCCCGATACAACCCAACAACCCCTGAAACACCCAACTGAACAAACAACCCGATACAAAAACAACACACAACGAAAAAAAATAACACTAACATAACAACCCGATACACACCCTAACCCTGATACACACCCCTAACCCCCTGATACACACCCAACCCCCTGACACACCCCAACCCCCGATAACACCCAACCCGAACACAAAGATAAACCTAACCCTGATACACACAACATAACACCAAAACACACCCCCAACCCATACACACCCTAACCAACACCCCAACCCCTGAACACACCCCAACACACCCCAACCCGATACACACCCCAACCCCTGATACACACCCCTAACCCTGATACAAACCAACCCGATACAACTCAACCAACACCAACCCCGAACACATAACTATACACACCCCTAACATACACACACCCACCTGAACAAACAAAACACCCCAACCCCGACACAAACAAAAAAACACAAACCTATAACACTAACCGAACACAAACCGAACATAAACTGATACAACCTAACTCAAGAAATCTAACTGAAATAATTCAAAAAATGATAAAAACTGAAACAAAACATACAAATAACCAAAACATAAATACATAAACAAGAAAACTAACCCCGAAACAACACAACACAACCCCGATACACACCAATCCACAACAACCCGATAAAACGATACACACAACTTGATAACACCAACAACCAAACCGATACACCAACTCCCCGACACACACCAACGAAAACCCCCTAACTCCCCTGAACACACTCAACGAACACACCTCAACCCTAAAACCCCTAACAAAAAAAGAACAAACCACAACCCAACGATAACACCACCAATGAACACACCCTAACCCCTGATACACACTCAACTGATACACACCCCTAACCTGATACACACCCAACCTGATACACAACCCCAACCCTGATACATACCGTTAAACCTCTGATACACCCCCAACCCGAAAAACCCCTAACCGACACACACCCAACCCCGATACACACTCAACCTGACACACACCCAACCCTAGACACACCCCTAACCCGATACACACCCAACCCCCAACAACCCAACGAACACACCCCTAACCCAAAAAAAACACTGAACAACAAAAAAAACCCCGAACACACCAACCCCTGACAACCAACAAACAACCCAACCTATACACACAACCAAAAAACTCCTGATACACACCCCAACCAACACACCCTAACCAACACACAACAACACACAACGATACAACAACCCAAACTCCCAATGACACACACCCAACCCGATACACACCCCTAACCCCCTGAAAAAACACACAACCAAAACAACCAACACCAACCCATAACACAACCCTGACACACACTAACCTCTGATACACACTAACGAACAACCCTAACTCTGACACACTACCCAAACCGATACACACTCCCTAAAAACACCACCCAAACCAACAACACAAGAAAAACCCAAAAAACCCGATACACACCAACCCCTGATACACACTCAACCCCATAACACCCAATCCTGATAGACACCAACCATAACCCAAAACTGATACACAACCTAACCCTGATAACAAACCGATAACACAACCCCTGATACACACCCCTAACGATAAACCAAAACACAACCTAACACACCTAATGAAAACCCAAAATAAAACCAAAAAGAACAACTAAAACAACAACAACGAAAACAATTGATAAAACTAACCAAACTCCAAAACACCAACCCGATACACACATAAAAACAAACAAAAATGATAAAACCGAAACACAACCCCCGATAACCACCCCTGATACAACCCAACCCCTGATAACACAACCTGAAACACCCTCAAACTCCTGATAACACTAACCCGAAACCAACCCTGAACACACTAATTGATACAAAACAAAATAAAAAAAAAAACCCCCGATACACCAACTCCTGATAAACCCAACATACACACCCAACCAACACCCTAACCCCCGATACAAATTATGAAACACAAGAAACACTAACCCGATACAACCCCAAAACCTGATACACTCCTCAACCCTGAACCTGATAACAAACCTATAAATAACCGATAAATTTTAACCTGATACAATAAATAAACCTCAATGAACAACTCTAAATACCAAAAACACAAACGAAAACCCTAACACACACCCAACCCTAACCCGATAACACCAAGAAACACCCTAACCTGATACACACCCAACCCCCTGATAAACCCAACCCCTGATACACACCCCAACTGAACACACCAAACCAATCCCCTGAAACAACCCTAACCGAACACACAACCGAACACACCCAAACCCCTGATAACACCCTAATCCTACAACCGATACACACCCCCAACCCCTGATAACACCCTCCTCTGATACACACTCCTAACCGATACACACCCTAACCCCCTGACACACACCCCAACCCCGATACACACCTAACGAACACACCAACCACACACAACGATACACACCCAACCCCACACAACAATCTGAACACACCCCAACCCACCCAACCCGATAACACCCAAAAAAAACAACACAAACCCCGACACAACCAACCTGATACACAAAATACACACTAACCGAAAATAACCCTAACCGAAAAAACAAAAACCCAACCGATACACACCCAACCCTATAAACCCCAACAACCAACCCCCTAACACAAAAAAAAAACAACAACCAATCGATAACACCAACCCTGATACACACCCAACCCCTGATACACACACCCTGATACACAACCAACCCCTGATACACACAACCCCTGACACACACCAACCCGATACACACCTAACCCCGAAACCTAAGAAACACAACCCAACACAAAAAAACCAAAAAACTAACATAAACACCAACACACCCTAACCGATACACACCCCAACCCCCTGACACACACCTAACCCGACACACACCCAACAACCAAAACAAGCCCGATAACAAACTAACCCATACACACCCCAACCTAACCCAAAAAAACAACACACCAACGAACACACCCAACCCCACAAACACAAAAACAAAAACACCCAAACCAACCATAACACCCAAAAAACCCGACAACACCAATCGATAACACCAACCCGAAACACCCCAACCAACAACCAACCGAACAAACCTGATAACACCAACAAACACAACCAACAACCAAAACACAAGAACACAACAACCCCGATACACACCCCTAACCCCGATACACACCTCAACCCTGATAACACCCAATCCAACCCGAACACACCTAAACCCGATAACACCTAACCCAAACACCCAACCCTGAACACACCCCACCATAAACCCAACGAAACACAATAAACCAAGAAAAAAGATACAACAACTGATACACACCAACGATACACACACCCCAACCCCGATACACACCCAAACCCTGACACACCCCCAACCCCATACAACCAACCCCGAAACACAACAAACACCCCCAACCCCTGAAACACCAACCATAAAAACCCCCTGATACACACCCCCTAACCGATACACACAACCAACCATACACACCCAACCCCCTGATACACACCCCAACCCCGATACACACTAACCCCTATACACACCCTAACGATACAACCAAGAAACAAACCTGATACACAACAACAACACACCTAACCAAAAAACCAAAAAACGAAAACCAAAACAAAAAACAACACCAAAAACAAACAAAAAACACACACCAAACAAATAACACAACGATACACAAAACAAAAAAACCGATAACACCCCTCCCGATACACACCCCTAACCCGATACACACCTCCCAACCCTAACCCCTATAACACAACCTGATAACACCCTAACCCTGATACACACCCAACCCTGATACACACCCCCTAACCCTGATACACACCCCCAACCCCTGATACACACCCCTAACCCCTGATACACACCCCTAACTCTGACACACACCCTAACCCCTGACACACACCCCTAACCCCTGATACACACCAACCCAACCCCGATACACACCCCTAATCCCTGATACACCTAACCTGATACACCCCCGAACACACCACCGATACACACCCCAACCCCGATACACACCAACCCAACCCCTGATACACACCCCTAAACCCTGATACACACCCAACCCCTGATACTAACCCTGATACACACTACTCCATACAAAACCTGAACACACCCCTAACCCCTGATACACACCCCCTAACCCTGATACACACCCTAACCTCTGATACACACCCCTAACCCCTGATACACACCTAACCCTGATACACACCCCTAACTCCTGATACACACCCCTAACCCCTGATACACACCCCTAACCCTAACCCTGATACACACCCTAACCCTGATACACCCCAACCCGATACACACCCTAACCCCTGATACACACCCCAACCCTAACGAACACACCCTAACCCCTGATACACACCCCCTAACCCTGATACACACCCCTAACCCCCTGATACACACCCCTAACCCCCTGAACACACCAACCCCTGATACACACCCCCTAACCAACCCCTGATACACAACCTAACCCTGATACACACCCCTAACCCCTGATACACACCCCAACCCCCTGACACACCTAACCTGATACACTACCCTGATACACACCCCTCCCTGATACACAACCTAACCCTAACCGATACACACCTAACCCTGATACACACCTAACCCTGATACACACCTAACCTAACCGATACACCTAACCCGATACAACCCAACCCTAACCCCTGATACACACTCACCAACCCCTGATACACACCTCCTAACCCCGATACACACTCCCTAACCCCCTGACACACACCAACCCGATACACACCCCTAACCCCCTGATACACACCCCTAACCCCTGATACACAACCCCTAACCCCTGATACACACCCCTAACGAACACACCCCAACCCGATACACAACCCTAACTCCTGATACACACTTCCAACCAACCCCTGATACACACCCCTAACCCCTGACACACACCCCTAATTCCTGATACACACCCTAACCCCTACCCGACACACACCCCAACCCCGATACACACCCTAACTCCTGACACACACCCCAACTCCTGATACACACCCCTAACCCCCTGATACACACCTCAACCCTGATACACACCCCCTAACCCCTGATACACACCCCAACCCAACCCCTGATACACACCCCCTAACCCCTGATACACACACCCTAACCCCCTGATACACACCTAACCCAACCCCTGATACACACCCTAACCCTGATACACACCCCAACCCCTGATACACACCCCTAACCCCGATACACACCCAACCCCTGATACACACCCCTAAACCCCTGACACACACCCATAACCCACCTGATACACACCCCCTAACCCCCTGACACACACCATAACCCCTGATACACACCCTAACCCTGATACACACCCTAACCCCCTGATACACACCCCTAACCCCGAACACACCCCCTAACCCCCTGATACACACCCACTAACCCCCTGATACACACCCTAACCCCCTGATACACACCCCACCTAACTCTGATACACACCTAACCCAACCCCTGATACACACCCTAAACCCGACACACACCCATAACCCCCTGATACACACACCTAACCCCCTGATACACACCCCTAACCCCCTGATACACACCCCTAACCCCTGATACACACCCCTAACCCAACCCCATACACACCCCAACCCCGACACACACCCTAACCCCTGATACACACCCTAACCCTAACCCTGATACACACCCCTAACCCCTGATACAACCCCCTAACCCCTGATACACACTCCCCAACCCCTGACACACCCCTAACCCCTGATACACACCCCTAACATACACACCCCCAACGACACACAACCCGACACACACCCCCTACCCCCTGATACACACCCCAACCCCTGAAAAACAACACACCTAACCCCGATACACACCCCTAACCCCTGATACACACCCCTAACCCCCTGACACACACCCCTAACCCCCTGATACACACCCCTAACCCCCTGATACACACCCCTAACCCCTGATACACACCCCTAACCCCCTGACACACACCCAACCCCCTGATACACACCCCTAACCCCCTGACACACACCCTAACCCCTGATACACCCTAACCCCGATACACACCCCAACCCCTGATACACACCCTAACCCCTGATACACACTCCTAACCCCTGATACACACCCTAACCCTGATACACACCCCTAACCCCTGATACACACCCCTAACCCTAACCCCCTGATACACACCCCTAACCCCTGATACACACCCCCAACCCCCTGATACACACCCCTAACCCCCTGATACACACCCCTAACCCTAACCCCCTGACACACACCCCTAACCCCCTGATACACACCCCTAACCCCCTGACACACACAGGGGCGTGGGAGAGAGGTTTCAGCGTTGTGTCATTTTCTTGGACATTGGCAGTCATGTGAAAGACCCCACTGTATATAATACCATGGCTCTGCTCTGTAGCTGCCAGATATATGAACAAAAACACATGAAGACTAGAGCCTTACAACACTAATCATTAACACTGTTCACAACACAGAATGAGATGAAGGTGAAACTAACCTTAGCCAGAAAGCGTTTGACCGTGGGTTACGGGACCAATCAGGTCCAGGAATGGGAGGTATGAGCTTCCTGAAGCGTGTGGTCGTTATGCCAACCAGGAAGGTTCCACGGCGCTAAGACGGATGTTGTCAGGTAACCGGGCATATTGCTCATGATGACCTCCTTGGTGCCAGCCTTGGGGCCTTTCAGCCAGTACCTGGAGGGAGAGAGAGAGAGAGAGGGAGAGAGGACTGAGTGGAGAGAGACAGAGAGACTGGAGTGGAGAGACAATCAATATTTCCAGACCCAGGGACATGTACTAGTCTGTGGCAACCTAAATGCCAGAACTGACACCCTCAGCACACAGGGGGACAAACACCTACCTGGAGGTGACAGCATTCCCTCCCCAATATGCCCCCCTAGGCACAACTACGACAACATAACCAACAAAAACGGGTCACAACTCCTGCAGCTCTGTCGCATGCTGGGTATGTACATAGTCAATGGTAGGCTTCGAGGGGACTCCTATGGTAGGTACACCTATAGTCATCTCTTGGCAGTAGTACTGTAGACTACTTTATCACTGACCTCAACCCAGAGTCTCTCAGAGCGTTCGACAGTCAGCCCACTGACACCCCTATCAGAAAACAGCAAAATCACAGTCTACTTGAACAGAGCAATACTCAATCATGAGGCATCAAAGCCAAAGGAACTGAATAATATTAAGAAATGCTATAGATGGAAAGAAAGTAGTGCTTGAAACCTACCAAAAAACAATTAGAAACAAACAAATTCAATCCATTCTAGACAACTTCCTGGACAAAAGCGTTCCACTGTAATAGTGAAGGTGTAAACTTGGCAGTAGAAAACCTAAACAGTATATTTGACCTCTCAGCTTCCCTATCAAATCCAAAAATCTCTAACAGAAAACCAAAGAAAAGTAATAACAGTGATAAATGGTTTGATGAAGAATGCAAAAACCTAAGAAAGAAATTGAGAAACCTATCCAACCAAAAACATAGAGACCCAGAAAACCTGAGCTCACGCCTTCACTATGGTGAATCACTAACACAATAAAGAAATACACTACGGAAAAGAAGGAACAGCATGTCGAAATCAGCTCAATGTAATTGAAGAATCCATAGAATCGAAACCACTTCTAGGAAAATTGGAAAACACTAAACAAACAACAACACGAAGAGTTATCTATCCAAAACGGAGATGTATGGGGTAAACCACTTCTCCAATCTTTTTGGCCCTATAATAGAGAACAAACAGCAAAAAATATACATGATCAAATGCAAATCTTAGAATCAACTATTAAAGACTACCAGAACCCACTGGATTCTCCAATTACAATGAATGAACTACAGGACAAAATACAAACCCTCCAACCCAAAAAAGTCCTGTGGTGTTGATGGTATCCTCAATGAAATTATAAAATATACAGACCACAAATTTCAATTAGCTATACTTAAACTCTTTAACATCATCCTCCTAGCTCTGGCATCTTCCCCAATATTTGGAACCAAGGACGATCACCCCAATCCACAAAAAGTGGAGACAAATTTGACCCCAATAACTACCGTGGGATATGCGTCAACAGCAACCTTGGGAAAATCCTCTGCATTATCATTAACAGCAGACTAGTTCATTTCCTCAGTGAAAACAATGTACTGAGCAAATGTCAAATTGGCTTTTTACCAAATTACCGCACGACAGACACGTATTCACCCTGCACACCTATTTGACAAACAAACAAAACCAAAACAAATGCAAAGTCTTCTCATGCTTTTGTTGATTTCAAAAAGCTTTGACTCAATTTGGCATGAGGGTCTGCTATACAAATTGAGGAAAGTGGGGTTGGGGGGAAAAACATACAACATTATAAAATCCATGTACACAAACAACAAGTGTGGGTTAAAATTGGCAAAAAACACACACATTTCTTTCCACAGGGCGTGGGGTGAGACAGTGATGCAGTTAAGCCCCACCCTCTTCAACATATATATCAACGAATTGGCGGAGGGCACTAGAACAGTCTGCAGCACCCGGGCCTCACCCTACTAGAATCTGAAGTCAAATGTCTTCTGTTTGCTGATGATCTGGTGCTTCTGTTCCCAACCAATGAGGGCCTACAGCAGCACCTAGATCTTCTGCACAGATTCTGTCAGACCTGGGCCCTGACAGTAAATCTCAGTAAGACAAAAATAATGGTGTTCCAAAAAGGTCCAGTTGCCAGGACCACAAATACAAATTATCTAGACACCGTTGCCCTAGAGCACACAAAACTATACATACCGCCTAAACATCAGCACCACAGGTAACCTCCACAAAGCTGTGAACGATCTGAGAGACAAGGCAAGAAGGGCCTTCTATGTCATCAAAAGGAACATAAAATGTTATATCCCAATTAGGATCTGGCTAAAAATACTTGAATCAATTATAGAACCCATTGCCCTTTATGGTTCTGAGGTCTGGGGTCCACTCACCAACCAAGAATTCACAAAATGGGACAAACACCAAATTGAGACCTCTGCATGCAGAATTCTGCAAAAACATCCTCCGTGTACAACGTAAACACCAAATAATGCACTGCAGAGCAGAATTAGGCCAATACCCGCTAATTATCAAAATCCAGAAAAGAGCCATTAAATTCTATAACCACTTAAAAGGAAGCGATTCCCAAACCTTCCATAACAAAGCCATCACCTACAGAGAGATGAACTTGGAGAAGAGTCCCCTAAGTAAGCTTGTCCTGGGGCTCTGTTCACAAACACAAACAGACCCCACAGTGCCCCAGGACAACAACACAATTAGACCCAACCAAATCATGAGAAAACAAAAAGAGAATTACTTGACACATTGGAAAGAACAAACAAAAAAACAGAGCAAACTAGAATGCTATTTGGCCCTAAACAGAGAGTACACAGTGGCAGAATACCTGACCACTGTGACTGACCCAAACTTAAGGAAAGCTTTGACTATGTACAGACTCAGTGAGCATAGCCTTGCTATTGAGAAAGGCCGGGCCGTAGGCAGACCTGGCTCTCAAGAGAAGACAAGGCCATGTGCACACCGCCAACAAAATGAGGTGGAAACTGAGCTGGGGCACTTCCTAACCTCCTGCCAAATGTATGACCATATTAGAGACACATATTTCCCTCAGATTACAGCGATCCACAAAGAATTCGAAAAAACAAACTCAATTTTGATAAACTCCTTATCTACTGGGTGAAAAACCAGTGTCCCATCACAGCTGCAAGATTTGTGACCTGTTGCCACAAGAAAAAGGGCAACCAGTGAAGAACAAACACCATTGTAAAACAACCCATATTTATGTTGATTTATTTTCCCATTTGTACTTTAACTATTTGCACATCATTACAACACTGTATATATACATAATATGACATTTGAAATGTCTTTATTCTTTTTGGAACTTTTGTGAGTGTAATGTTTCCGTTAATATTGATTGTTTATTTCACTTTTGTTTATTATCTATTTCACTTGCTTTGGCAATGTTAACACACGTTCCCATGCCAATAAAGAAATTGGAGAGAGAGAGAGAGAGAGAGAGAGAGAGAGAGAGAGAGAGAAGAAAGAGAGGGGGGGGAGAGAGAGGGAGAGAGAGAGAGAGAGAGAGAGAGAGAGAGAGAGAGAGAGAGAGAGAGAGAGAGAGAGAGAGAGAGAGAGAGAGAGAGAGAGAGAGAGAGAGAGAGAGAGAGAGAGAGAGAGAGAGAGAGAGAGAACCATGATTGTCATCAAACAAAAGGCCTTTCTGTAGTGTGAAGGTTCCAGCCAACACCTCTGATAACAGAATAATATTTACATGTTAAAAGGAAAAAGAGAGGGAGGACAGTTACTATGGAAAACACTGTCCTCCGTGGGTGAGTGTGTGTGTGTGTGTGTATGTGTGAGTGTGTATGTACCTGAGGATGCATCCGATGCTGGTCTCGGCAGCAGCAGGAAGCTCTGTCAGGTGACAGGGCGGCGTTGGGCATGTAGAGACCATCCAGCAGGACACGCACATGCCTGACACAGGGTCAAAGGTCAGGAGACGCCCAGAGCGTTGGTCTCTATCACCTAGAGGTCAGGGGTCAGAGGTCAGGGGATATAGAGCTTCTATAAGAAGAAAGGCCTTTTCTAGGAATACAGACGGACAGACCTCTAGCTTGACGTGTCGTCGTCCCCAGCGAGAGGAGGAGTCAGTAAAGTAAATGGTTCCAGTCTGAGAGGAGATCTCCAACCCGTTCAGGAATGCAAACGGAACCCCGTCAGCTCCTAGAGCACAGCACACACAGATATTCCATATGTTAACTGGATTAGGCTTGTTGTGGTAATATCAGTTCTAAACAGATATTCCATATGTTAACTGGATTAGGCTTGTTGTGGTAATATCAGTTCTAAACAGATATTCCATATGTTAACTGGATGTACATTAGGCTTGTTGTGGTAACATCGAGTTCTAAACAGATATTCCATATGTTAACTGGATGTACATTAGGCTTGTTGTGGTCATATCAGTTCCTAAACAGATATTCCATATGTTAACTGGATTAGGCTTGTTGTGGTAATATCAGTTCTAAACAGATATTCCATATGTTAACTGGATGTACATTAGGCTTGTTGTGGTAACATCAGTTCTAAACAGATATTCCATATGTTAACTGGATGTACATTAGGCTTGTTGTGGTAATATCAGTTCCTAAACAGATATTCCATATGTTAACTGGATGTACATTAGGCTTGTTGTGGTAATATCAGTTCTAAAACAGATATTCCATATGTTAACTGGATGTACATTAGGCTTGTTGTGGTAACATCAGTTCTAAACAGATATTCCATATGTTAACTGGATGTACATTAGGCTTGTTGTGGTAACATCAGTTCTAAACAGATATTCCATATGTTAACTGGATGTACATTAGGCTTGTTGTGGTAACATCAGTTCTAAACAGATATTCCATATGTTAACTGGATGTACATTAGGCTTGTTGTGGTAACATCAGTTCTAAACAGATATTCCATATGTTAACTGGATGTACATTAGGCTTGTTGTGGTAACATCAGTTCTAAACAGATATTCCATATGTTAACTGGATCAGGCTTGTTGTGGTCATATCAGTTCTAAACAGATATTCCATATGTTAACTGGATGTACATTAGGCTTGTTGTGGTCATATCAGTTCTAAACAGATATTCCATATGTTAACTGGATTAGGCTTGTTGTGGTAATATCAGTTCTAAACAGATATTCCATATGTTAACTGGATTAGGCTTGTTGTGGTAATATCAGTTCTAAACAGATATTCCATATGTTAACTGGATGTACATTAGGCTTGTTGTGGTAACATCAGTTCTAAACAGATATTCCATATGTTAACTGGATGTACATTAGGCTTGTTGTGGTAACATCAGTTCTAAACAGATATTCCATATGTTAACTGGATGTACATTAGGCTTGTTGTGGTAACATCAGTTCTAAACAGATATTCCATATGTTAACTGGATGTACATTAGGCTTGTTGTGGTAACATCAGTTCTAAACAGATATTCCATATGTTAACTGGATGTACATTAGGCTTGTTGTGGTAACATCAGTTCTAAACAGATATTCCATATGTTAACTGGATGTACATTAGGCTTGTTGTGGTAACATCAGTTCTAAACAGATATTCCATATGTTAACTGGATGTACATTAGGCTTGTTGTGGTAATATCAGTTCTAAACAGATATTCCATATGTTAACTGGATGTACATTAGGCTTGTTGTGGTAACATCAGTTCTAAACAGATATTCCATATGTTAACTGGATGTACATTAGGCTTGTTGTGGTAACATCAGTTCTAAACAGATATTCCATATGTTAACTGGATGTACATTAGGCTTGTTGTGGTAACATCAGTTCTAAACAGATATTCCATATGTTAACTGGATCAGGCTTGTTGTGGTCATATCAGTTCTAAACAGATATTCCATATGTTAACTGGATGTACATTAGGCTTGTTGTGGTCATATCAGTTCTAAACAGATATTCCATATGTTAACTGGATTAGGCTTGTTGTGGTAATATCAGTTCTAAACAGATATTCCATATGTTAACTGGATCAGGCTTGTTGTGGTAATATCAGTTCTAAACAGATATTCCATATGTTAACTGGATGTACATTAGGCTTGTTGTGGTAACATCAGTTCTAAACAGACATTCCATATGTTAACTGGATGTACATTAGGCTTGTTGTGGTAACATCAGTTCTAAACAGATATTCCATATGTTAACTGGATGTACATTAGGCTTGTTGTGGTAACATCAGTTCTAAACAGATATTCCATATGTTAACTGGATGTACATTAGGCTTGTTGTGGTAACATCAGTTCTAAACAGATATTCCATATGTTAACTGGATGTACATTAGGCTTGTTGTGGTAACATCAGTTCTAAACAGATATTCCATATGTTAACTGGATGTACATTAGGCTTGTTGTGGTAACATCAGTTCTAAAACAGATATTCCATATGTTAACTGGATGTACATTAGGCTTGTTGTGGTAATATCAGTTCTAAACAGATATTCCATATGTTAACTGGATGTACATTAGGCTTGTTGTGGTAACATCAGTTCTAAACAGATATTCCATATGTTAACTGGATCAGGGTTGTTGTGGTCATATCAGTTCTAAACAGATATTCCATATGTTAACTGGATGTACATTAGGCTTGTTGTGGTCATATCAGTTCTAAACAGATATTCCATATGTTAACTGGATTAGGCTTTGTTGTGGCTCATATCAGTTCTAAACAGATATTCCATATGTTAACTGGATATACATTAGGCTTGTTGTGGTAACATCAGTTCTAAACAGATATTCCATATGTTAACTGGATGTACATTAGGCTTGTTGTGGTAATATCAGTTCTAAACAGATATTCCATATGTTAACTGGATGTGCATTAGGCTTGTTGTGGTATTATCAGTTCTAAACAGATATTCCATATGTTAACTGGATGTACATTAGGCTTGTTGTGGTATTATCAGTTCTAAACAGATATTCCATATGTTAACTGGATGTACATTAGGCTTGTTGTGGTAAATTCAGTTCTAAACAGATATTCCATATGTTAACTGGATGTACATTAGGCTTGTTGTGGTAACATCAGTTCTAAACAGATATTCCATATGTTAACTGGATGTACATTAGGCTTGTTGTGGTAACATCAGTTCTAAACAGATATTCCATATGTTAACTGGATGTACATTAGGCTTGTTGTGGTATTATCAGTTCTAAAACAGATATTCCATATGTTAACTGGATGTACATTAGGCTTATTGTGGTCATTTCAGTTCTAAACAGATATTCCATATGTTAACTGGATGTACATTAGGCTTGTTGTGGTAATATCAGTTCTAAACAGATATTCCATATGTTAACTGGATGTACATTAGGCTTGGATGTGGTAACATCAGTTCTAAACAGATATTCCATATGTTAACTGGATGTACATTAGGCTTGTTGTGGTAACATCAGTTCTAAACAGATCATCCATATGTTAACTGGATGTACATTAGGCTTGATGTGGTAACATCAGTTCTAAACAGATATTCCATGTTAACTGGATGTACATTAGGCTTGTTGTGGTAACATCAGTTCTAAACAGATATTCCATATGTTAACTGGATGTACATTAGGCTTGTTGGGGTAACATCAGTTCTAAACAGATATTCCATATGTTAACTGGATGTACATTAGGCTTGTTGTGGTAACATCAGTTCTAAACAGATATTCCATATGTTAACTGGATCAGGCTTGTTGTGGTCATATCAGTTCTAAACAGATATTCCATATGTTAACTGGATGTACATTAGGCTTGTTGTGGTCATATCAGTTCTAAAAACAGATATTCCATATGTTAACTGGATTAGGCTTGTTGTGGTCATATCAGTTCTAAACAGATATTCCATATGTTAACTGGATATACATTAGGCTTGTTGTGGTAACATCAGTTCTAAACAGATATTCCATATGTTAACTGGATGTACATTAGGCTTGTTGTGGTAATATCAGTTCTAAACAGATATTCCATATGTTAACTGGATGTGCATTAGGCTTGCTGTGGTATTATCAGTTCTAAACAGATATTCCATATGTTAACTGGATGTACATTAGGCTTGTTGTGGTAACATCAGTTCTAAACAGATATTCCATATGTTAACTGGATCAGGCTGTTGTGGTCATATCAGTTCTAAACAGATATTCCATATGTTAACTGGATGTACATTAGGCTTGTTGTGGTCATATCAGTTCTAAACAGATATTCCATATGTTAACTGGATTAGGCTTGTTGTGGTAACATCAGTTCTAAACAGATATTCCATATGTTAACTGGATGTACATTAGGCTTGTTGTGGTAACATCAGTTCTAAACAGATATTCCATATGTTAACTGGATGTACATTAGGCTTGTTGTGGTATTATCAGTTCTAAACAGATATTCCATATGTTAACTGGATGTACATTAGGCTTGTTGTGGTAACATCAGTTCTAAACAGATATTCCATATGTTAACTGGATGTACATTAGGCTTGTTGTGGTCATTTCAGTTCTAAACAGATATTCCATATGTTAACTGGATGTACATTAGGCTTGTTGTGGTAATATCAGTTCTAAACAGATATTCCATATGTTAACTGGATGTACATTAGGCTTGATGTGGTATTATCAGTTCTAAACAGATATTCCATATGTTAACTGGATGTACATTAGGCTTGTTGTGGTAACATCAGTTCTAAACAGATATTCCATATGTTAACTGGATGTACATTAGGCTTGTTGTGGTATTATCAGTTCTAAACAGATATTCCATATGTTAACTGGATGTACATTAGGCTTATTGTGGTTTTCGGTTCTAAACAGATATTCCATATGTTAACTGGATGTACATTAGGCTTGTTGTGGTAATATCAGTTCTAAACAGATATTCCATATGTTAACTGGATGTACATTGAGGCTTGTTGTGGTAACATCAGTTCTAAACAGATCATCCATATGTTAACTGGATGTACATTAGGCTTGATGTGGTAACATCAGTTCTAAACAGATATTCCATATGTTAACTGGATGTACATTAGGCTTGTTGTGGTAACATCAGTTCTAAACAGATATTCCATATGTTAACTGGATGTACATTAGGCTTGTTGTGGTAACATCAGTTCTAAACAGATATTCCATATGTTAACTGGATGTACATTAGGCTTGTTGTGGTAACATCAGTTCTAAACAGATATTCCATATGTTAACTGGATCAGGCTTGTTGTGGTCATATCAGTTCTAAACAGATATTCCATATGTTAACTGGATGCACATTAGGCTTGTTGTGGTCATATCAGTTCTAAACAGATATTCCATATGTTAACTGGATGTACATTAGGCTTGTTGTGGTCATATCAGTTCTAAACAGATATTCCATATGTTAACTGGATTAGGCTTGTTGTGGTAACATCAGTTCTAAACAGATATTCCATATGTTAACTGGATGTACATTAGGCTTGTTGTGGTAACATCAGTTCTAAACAGATATTCCATATGTTAACTGGATGTACATTAGGCTTGTTGTGGTATTATCAGTTCTAAACAGATATTCCATATGTTAACTGGATGTACATTAGGCTTGTTGTGGTAACATCAGTTCTAAACAGATATTCCATATGTTAACTGGATGTACATTAGGCTTGTTGTGGTCATTTCAGTTCTAAACAGATATTCCATATGTTAACTGGATGTACATTAGGCTTGTTGTGGTAATATCAGTTCTAAACAGATATTCCATATGTTAACTGGATGTACATTAGGCCTGATGTGGTATTATCAGTTCTAAACAGATATTCCATATGTTAACTGGATGTACATTAGGCTTGTTGTGGTAACATCAGTTCTAAACAGATATTCCATATGTTAACTGGATGTACATTAGGCTTGTTGTGGTATTATCAGTTCTAAACAGATATTCCATATGTTAACTGGATGTACATTAGGCTTATTGTGGTCATTTCAGTTCTAAACAGATATTCCATATGTTAACTGGATGTACATTAGGCTTTGTGTGGTAATATCAGTTCTAAACAGATATTCCATATGTTAACTGGATGTACATTAGGCTTGATGTGGTAACATCAGTTCTAAACAGATATTCCATATGTTAACTGGATGTACATTAGGCTTGTTGTGGTAACATCAGTTCTAAACAGATCATCCATATGTTAACTGGATGTACATTAGGCTTGATGTGGTAACATCAGTTCTAAACAGATATTCCATATGTTAACTGGATGTACATTAGGCTTGTTGTGGTAACATCAGTTCTAAACAGATATTCCATATGTTAACTGGATGTACATTAGGCTTGTTGTGGTAACATCAGTTCTAAACAGATATTCCATATGTTAACTGGATGTACATTAGGCTTGTTGTGGTAACATCAGTTCTAAACAGATATTCCATATGTTAACTGGATCAGGCTTGTTGTGGTCATATCAGTTCTAAACAGATATTCCATATGTTAACTGGATGTACATTAGGCTTGTTGTGGTCATATCAGTTCTAAACAGATATTCCATATGTTAACTGGTAGGCTTGTTGTGGTCATATCAGTTCTAAACAGATATTCCATATGTTAACTGGATATACATTAGGCTTGTTGTGGTAACATCAGTTCTAAACAGATATTCCATATGTTAACTGGATGTACATTAGGCTTGTTGTGGTAATATCAGTTCTAAACAGATATTCCATATGTTAACTGGATGTGCATTAGGCTTGTTGTGGTATTATCAGTTCTAAACAGATATTCCATATGTTAACTGGATGTACATTAGGCTTGTTGTGGTAACATCAGTTCTAAACAGATATTCCATATGTTAACTGGATCAGGCTTGTTGTGGTCATATCAGTTCTAAACAGATATTCCATATGTTAACTGGATGTACATTAGGCTTGTTGTGGTCATATCAGTTCTAAAACAGATATTCCATATGTTAACTGGATTAGGCTTGTTGTGGTAACATCAGTTCCAAACAGATATTCCATATGTTAACTGGATGTACATTAGGCTTGTTGTGGTAACATCAGTTCTAAACAGATATTCCATATGTTAACTGGATGTACATTAGGCTTGTTGTGGTATTATCAGTTCTAAACAGATATTCCATATGTTAACTGGATGTACATTAGGCTTGTTGTGGTAACATCAGTTCTAAACAGATATTCCATATGTTAACTGGATGTACATTAGGCTTGTTGTGGTCATATCAGTTCTAAACAGATATTCCATATGTTAACTGGATGTACATTAGGCTTGTTGTGGTCATATCAGTTCTAAACAGATATTCCATATGTTAACTGGATTAGGCTTTGTTGTGGTCATATCAGTTCTAAACAGATATTCCATATGTTAACTGGATGTACATTAGGCTTGTTGTGGTAACATCGGTTCTAAACAGATATTCCATATGTTAACTGGATGTACATTAGGCTTGTTGTGGTCATATCAGTTCTAAACAGATATTCCATATGTTAACTGGATGTACATTAGGCTTGTTGTGGTATTATCAGTTCTAAACAGATATTCCATATGTTAACTGGATGTACATTAGGCTTGTTGTGGTAACATCAGTTCTAAACAGATATTCCATATGTTAACTGGATGTACATTAGGTTGTTGTGGTCATTTCAGTTCTAAACAGATATTCCATATGTTAACTGGATGTACATTAGGCTTGTTGTGGTAATATCAGTTCTAAACAGATATTCCATATGTTAACTGGATGTACATTAGGCTTGATGTGGTATTATCAGTTCTAAAACAGATATTCCATATGTTAACTGGATGTACATTAGGCTTGTTGTGGTAACATCAGTTCTAAACAGATATTCCATATGTTAACTGGATGTACATTAGGCTTGTTGTGGTAACATCAGTTCTAAACAGATATTCCATATGTTAACTGGATGTACATTAGGCTTGTTGTGGTAACATCAGTTCTAAACAGATATTCCATATGTTAACTGGATGTACATTGTCAGACCTTGACTGCTGTCCAGTCAGAGTTAACCCTCTGAGTCTAAGCCCTGTCTAAGCCAGGAAGGGTTTCTAAGCTAACATACTGTATGGAACTGTTTTAAGATGGTCACACCAAGGATTACCCCTCCCCTCCCCTCCCCCTCCCCGGTTTAGACAGGGCTTGGACTCGAGAGGGTTAAGGTTAGGGTTAGACTGTCAGACCTGCTGTCCAGTCAGAGTTAAGGTTAGGGGTTAGACTGTCAGACCTGCTGTCCAGTCAGAGTTAAGGTTAGGGTTAGACTGTCAGACCTGCTGTCCCAGTCAGAGTTAAGGTTAGGGTTAGACTGTCCAGACCTGCTGTCCAGTCAGAGTTAAGGTTAGGGTTAGACTGTCAGACCTGCTGTCCAGTCAGAGTTAAGGTTAGGGTTAGACTGTCAGACCTGCTGTCCAGTCAGAGTTAAGGTTAGGGTTAGACTGTTCCAGACCTGCTGTCCAGTCAGAGTTAAGGTTAGGTTAGACTGTCAGACCTGCTGTCCAGTCAGAGTTAAGGTTAGGGTTAGACTGTCAGACCTGCTGTCCAGTCAGAGTTAAGGTTAGGGTTAGACTGTCAGACCTGCTGTCCAGTCAGGAGTTAAGGTTAGGGTTAGACTGTCAGACCTGCTGTCCAGTCAGAGTTAAGGTTAGGGTTGGACTGTGAATGTGAAGGATTAGACCTTGTTTGCTGTCTAGTAGCAGGGTCTGTGTGTCCAGTCTGGGGGTTAGGGGGTCAGGGTTACCTGTCTTGCTGTCTAGTAGCAGGGTCTTGTGTCCAGTCTGGGGGTTAGGGGTCAGGGTTACCTGTCCTGCTGTCTAGTAGCAGGGTCTTGTGTCCAGTCTGGGGGTTAGGGGTCAGGGGTTACCTGTCTTGCTGTCTAGTAGCAGGGTCTTGTGTCCAGTCTGGGGGTTAGGGGTCAGGGGTTACCTGTCTTGCTGTCTAGTAGCAGGGTCTTGTGTCCAGTCTGGGGGTCAACAGAAAACAGTCCAAAGTAGGAGTCCGCTACGATCAGCTGACCACCGCTGTCCAACCGCACGCCATGAGGACGACCACAGACTGGCTCATAGTCTGTGCTGCTACCTAGAGGGACAACAGACATAACATCATAGTCTGGACTGCTACCTAGAGGAACAACAGACATAACATCATAGTCTGGACTGCTACCTAGAGGGACAACAGACATAACATCATAGTCTGGACTGCTACCTAGAGGAACACCAGACATAACATCATAGTCTGTGTGCCACCTACAGACACACAACAACAACAGATAGAAATAGACAAACTCATAATTCAGTTATTCCTTTAGCTCAGTCTTCCCTTTTAACCCTTAACCTTCTAACCTTCGAACCCTCTAATCTGAGGTCTTGGGTTGAGATATCAGCTGAGATATCAGAGGAAGACAATCAGCTGCCGGCCACTTCAACAGAGATCTGAACAGAACACTCACTGTCTGTTTAGGCCTGAGCTCAGAGGAAGACAATCAGCTGCCGGCCACTTCAACAGAGATCTGAACAGAACACATATGTAACAGTTTTGCTTCCCGTCCTCTCTCGCTACCTGGGCTTGAACCAGGGACCCTCTGCACACATCGACAACAGTCACCCTCGAAAGCACCGTTACCGCGTGGCCCTTTGCAGAGCAAGGGAAACAACTACTTCAAGGTCTCAGAGCGAGTGACGTCACCGATTGAAACGCTACTAGTGCGCACCGCTAACTAGCTAGCCGGATTTCACACCGGTTACACATACACACAGCTAAACACTTCCCCAACAGAAGAAAAGAGACATTCTCAGTGTTCCACACCAGGGGCGCACTCCAGTAGAACATCTGAAATATGTTTTCTCACCTGTTTCATACCTACTGAACACAACCCTGATCCGTAGACAGGAGACCCCAAAACAGATTCCATCATACAGTGGGGAAAAAAAGTATTTAGTCAGCCACCCACTTAAAAAGATGAGAGAGGCCTGTAATTTTCATCATAGGTACACGTCAACTATGACAGATTACATGGCCATTAAGGCCAGATGGTTCTTCAAGAAGTTCAAAAGTTCATAAATGACCAGCAATAGTATAAAGTAATCCTTCTACACCCCCCCTCCCCCCCCACAAAAAATAAAATACAATAAAAAGGTGGTTGTCCCACTGGTTATCATAAGGTGAATGCACCAATGTGTAAGTGGCTCTGGATAAGAGCGTCTGCTAACTGATGTAAATGTAAACGATATTCCCAGTGGTTGTAGAGGGTGCAACAGGTCAGCACCTCGGGAGGAAATGTCACTTGGCTTTTTATAGCCGAGCATTCAGAGGTCGAGAGAGAGAGAGAGAGGTCGAGAGAGAGAGAGAGAGAGAGAGAGAGAGAGAGAGAGAGAGAGAGAGAGAGAAAGAGGTTTCATGCCAATAACACCCTATGAATTTAATTGAATCGAGAGAGAGTTGAAAACAGCAGGTCCGGGACAAGGTAGTACGTCCGGTGAACAAGCAGTTAAGTTAGTTACTGACCACACTCCTGTAAGTCCTGTCCCATGTGGGTGATGAGGGTTAGAGTCTCCTGCTGGATCCTCCACAGCTTCCCATCCACCGTCCCTGTGTACACGTTACCTAGGAGACAGCAGGGGTTAGAGGTCAGGGGTCAGACAGGCCACAGGGTCTCATAACAGTGGTAGGAGTTCTAAAAGGGTATTTCCCAGTGAAAGGTCATATAAACACTGGACGAGGCTGATGAAAAGACACGATTAAATTAAAAACCTGCTGAATGATAAAACAACTCAGACAAGAGTTCTTACCTCCTGGTCGGCAGTGAAGGATTCTGGTCCATGTAGTTGTCCAGTGAACAGTCTGCGTCCGTTCTGTAGTCTGGTGTTGAAGCTAGTGGGCCCTCCAGGAGTGGAGGGGGTCCTTTGAATCTGACAGACAGACAATAACTCTTCAACCCCCTAAACTGGCAGACAGACAGACAATAACTATTTAACCCCTAAACTGACAGACAGACAATAACTCTTCAACCCCTAAACTGACAGACAGACAGACAAAACTATTTAACCCCAAACTGACAGACAGACAATAACTATTTAACCCTCTAAACTGACAGACAGACAATAACTATTTAACCTAAACTGACAGACAGACAATAACTCCCAACCCCTAAACTGACAGACAGACAATAACTCTTCAACCCCTAAACTGACAGACAGACAATAACTCTTCAACCCCTAAACTGACAGACAGACAATAACTATTTAACCCCTAAACCGACAGACAGACAATAACTCTTATTTAACCCCTAAACCGACAGACAGACAATAACTATTTAACCCCTAAACTGACAGACAGACAATAACTATTTAACCCCTAAACTGACAGACAGACAAAACTCTTCAACCCCTAAACTGACAGACAGACAATAACTATTTAACCCCTAAACTGACAGACAGACAATAACTCTTGAACCCCTAAACTGATTCACTCTGATAACACCAACCTGTCTCTATACACAACCTTCACCTCCAACCAAATCCCTAATAACATCTCTCTTCCTCCCGAACAACATGTAAGGCTCAGAGTCTATGGGTGAGGGGAAGATGTGTGTGTGTGTGTGTGTGCGTGTGTGTGTGTGTGTGTGTGCGTGTGTTTGTGACATCAAATGTTATTTGTCACATGCGCCCGAATACAACAGGTGAATACAACCTTACAGTGAAATGCTTACTTACAAGCCCTTAACCAACAATGGCATTTAAAAGTAAAAAAAAATAGTTAAGAAATTATTTACTAAATAAACTCAAGTTTTAAAAAAGTAACACAATAACATAACGAGGCTATATACAGGGGTACCGGTACCGAGTCAATGTGCAGGGGCACAGGTTAGTCGAAGTAATTGAGGTAATATGTACATGTAGGTAGAGGTAAAAGTGACTACGCATAGATAATAAACAGAGTAGCAGCAGCGTGTCAATGTAAATAGTCTGGGTAGCCATTTGATTAACTGTTCAGCGGTCTCATGGCTTGGGGGTAGAAGCTGTTAAGGAGCCTTTGGAACTAGACTTGGTGCTCCGGTACCGCTTGCCGTCGGGTAGCAGAGAGAACAGTCTATGACTAGGGTGGCTGGAGAGTCTTTGACCATTTTTAGGAGCTTCCTCTGACACCGCCAGGTATAGAGGTCCTGGATGGCAGGAAGCTTGGCCCTAGTGATGTGCTGGGCCGAACGCACCCAACCCTCTGTAGTGCCTTGCGGTCGAGATGCCAAGCAGTTGCCATACCAGGCGGTGTTGCAACCAGTCAGGATGCTCTTGATGGTGCAAATGTATAACTTTTCGAGGATCTGAGGACCCATGCCAAATCTTTCAGTCTCCTGAGGGGGAAAAGGCATTGTCGTGCCCTCTTCATGACTGTCTTGGTGTGTTTGGACCACGATAGTTTGTTGGTGATGTGGACACAAGGAACTTGAAGCTGCGACCTGCTCCACTACAGCCCCATCGATGTGAATGGGGGCGTGCTCTGCCCTTCTTTCCTGTAGTCCACGATCATCTCCTTTGTCTTGATCACATTGAAGGATATGTTGTTGTCCTGGCACCACAGTGCAGGTCTCTGACCTCCTCCCTATAGGCTGTCTCATCGTGTTGTTGGTTGATCAGGCCTACCACTGTTGTGTGCCGCGGCAAACTTAATGATGGTGTTGGAGTCGTGCCTGGCCATGCAGTCATGGGTGAACAGGGAGTACAGGAGGGGGACTGAGCACGCACCCTGAGGGGGCCCCCCGTGTTGAGGATCAGTGTGGCAGATGGTGTTGCCTACCCTTACCACCTGGGGCGGCCCGTCAGGAAGTCCAGGATCCAGTTGCAGAGGGAGGTGTTAGCCCCAGGGTCCTTAACTTAGTGATGAGCTTTGAGGGCACTATGGTGTTGAACGCTGAGCTGTAGTCAACGAACAGCATTCTCACATAGGTGTCCCCTTTTGTCCAGGTGGGAAAGGGCAGTGTGGAGTGCAATAGAGATTGCATCATCTGTGGATCTGTTGGGGTGGTATGCGACTGGGGTGGTATGCGAATTGGAGTGGGGTCTAGGGTTTTCTGGGATAATGGTGTTGATGTGAGCCATGACCAGCCTTTCAAAGGACTTCCATAGCTACAGACACTGTGTTACGGGTCGGTAGTCATTTAGGCAGGTTACTGGCGTTCTTGGGCACAGGGACTATGGTGGTCTGCTTGAAACATGTTGGTATTACAGACTCAGTCAGGGGACAGGTTGACGAAATGTCAGTGAAGACACTTGCCAGTTGGTCAGCGTATGCTCGGAGTACACGTCCTGGTAATCCGTCTGGCTCTCGCGGCCTTGTGAATGTTGTCCTGTTTAAAGCGTCTTACTCACATCGGCTACAGAGAGCGTGATCGCACAGTCGTCAGAACAGCTGGTGCTCTTATGCATGCTTCAGTGTTGCTTGCCTCAAAGCGAGCATAGAAGTCATTTAGCCTCGTCTTTCCTTCGTAGTCGTAAAGCCTGCAAGCCCTGCCACATCCGACGAGCGTCAGAGCCGGTGTAGTGTGTGTGTACTTACACGTAAGGCTGAGGGTCTATAGGTGAGGGGAGGGAGGTAGATCCCCCACAGCCACAGATAGCAGGACCACTGAGAGCGCTCTCTTCCAAAGCCTGAAGACAGAGAGACAACACAACAGATACTCACATACCACATATACACTGAGTCAAAATTTGAGATTTTGGTTCCAATCGCCGTGTCTTTGTGAGACGCGGTGTGGGTGAACAGATGATCTCCACATGTGTATTTCCACCGTAAAGCATGGAGGAGGAAGTGTGATGGTGTGTGGGGGAGCTTTGCTGGTGAATTGTCTGTGAGTTTATTAGAATTCAAGGCACACTTAACCAGCATGGCTACCACAGCATTCTGCAGCGATAGCCATCCAATCTGGTTTGGGCTTAGTGGGACCATCATTTCTTTTTCAACAGGACAATGACCCAACACACTTCCAGGATGTGTAAGGGCTATTTTACCAAGAAGGGAGTGATGGAGTGCTGCATCAGATGACCAGGCCTCCAAATCCCCCGACCTCAACCCAATTGAGATGGTTTGGGATGAGTCAGACCGAAGAGTGAAGGAAAAGCAGCCAACAAGTGCTCAGCATATGTGGGAACTCCTTCAAGACTGTTGGAAAAGCATTCCAGGTGAAGCTGGTTGAGAGAATGCCAAGAGTGTGCAAAGCTGTCATCAAGGCAAAGGGTGGTTATTTGAAGAATCTCAAATATAAAAAATTTTGATTTGTTTAACACTTTTTGGTTACTACATGATTCCATATGTGTTATTTCATAGTTTTGATGTCTTCACTATTATTCTATTCAATGTAAAAAATAAAGAAAAACCCTGGAATGAGTAGGTGTGTCCAAACTTTTGACTGGTACTGTATATATACACACAGTATATACTCAGATAACATGTCATCTCTCTCGCCATCAAACAACAACTGAACCTTAACCCTAACAGCCCCTCGCTCTCATATCTTGTAACAAGGAGATACAGTGATTTATTTACATTTAGGTCATTTAGCAGACGCTCTTATCCAGAGCGACTACAGTTAGTGAATACATATTTTTTTATACTGGCCCCCACAACCCTGGCGTTGCAAACGCTACGTCTATCAACTGAGCTACATCCCTGCCGGGCCATTCCTCCCTACCCTGGACGACGCTGGGCCAATTGTGCGCCGCCCTCATGAGTCTCCCCGTCGCGGCCGTCTTGCCTGACAGAGCCTGGATTTATCACCTCCCTCTCTTCTGTCTCTAGTTAATAAATCAACTGTGTTGTTGTGTCATACCTCCACCCCCCACCCCCAGCCCTTATCGGCTGACTATGGAATTACCTCCATACCTCCATGACCCCCCAGCCCTTATCTGGCTGACTATGGAATTACGAAAGACAGCTCGGCTAGAGCACGGCGCTTGTAACGCCAAGGTAGTGGGTTCGGATCCCCGGACCACCCATACACAAAAAAAAATGTATGCACGATGACTGTAAGTCGCTTTGGATAAAAGCGTGCTAAATGCGCATAATATTCCTATGATAGAGCAAGGTATTTCCACACCATCTTTAATCTCCTCTGAGCTGCAGTTATTGGGTAAATATCTAACAGGCAGTGGTGGAAAAAAGTACCCAATTGTCATACTTGAGTAAAAGTATAGATACATAAACAGTTACTCAAGTAAAAGTGAAAGTCACCCAGTAAAATACTACCTGAGTAAAAGTCTAAAAGTATTTGGTTCTAAATATACTAAAGTATCAAAACTAAATGTAATTACTAAAATATAGTTAAGTACCAAAAGTAAAAAAAGTATAAATCATTTCAAATTCCTTATATTAAGCAAACCAGAAGGCACCACGCTTTCTCTTGATAAGTGCATGAAGAAAATGTTCCTGTCCTGCTAAGTATTCAACATGTAACAAGTAAATTTGGGTGTAGGGAAAATGTATGGAGTAAAAAGTAATTTATTTTTTTGGGAATGTAGTGAAGTAAAAGTTGTTAAAAGTACAGATACAAAAAAAAAAGTAGTATTTAAATTATTTGTAGTTAAATTTACACTGCTAATAGGCTACATTCAAAGTTTAATTTCAATGCCTCATAACAGTCTTTTTCCCAGGCGAGTTGAACTTGTGTAACAATAATCTTTATCATAATCAATTAACAATCTGGACTAAAAGGAACAACTCAAAACTACCAAAAAAATGAGTTTTCATCCAACAGTAGCCTATCTAAACCATCTATCTACAAAAACATAGCACTGCCAACTTGTTTTTTGAGTGACAAATACATCATGCTTAAAATCGTATTTTAATATTGCTATCACGAAGCAAAACAAACCGGTAAAAACGTAATGGTGAATCCCTCTGCAGATCGCGCCCGTCGGTTAGATCACAGCCTGGTTGGATCGTTCCGGTGAGACTCGCCGCATGAAGCGCTGCCGGCTGGTCTGGTGAGCGCCACGGAGGTGTGTAGGTTGGAGAGAGGTGTGTGTTGCCCCTTGAGATATTATAGTGAGTTATCCAGGGGACAGATGACTGGAGGGGAGGTGAGAGATGGGCTGGGGGAGGTGTGGAACGGGCTGGGGGAGAATTCTGAGACGGGCTGGGGGGAGGTTGAGACGGGCTGGGGGAGGTTTGAGAGGGCTGGGGGAGGAGGTTTGAGATGGGGAGGTTAAGGAACGGTGTTGTCAATATCATGATATTGTCTGGCCACCAGAGGGAGCCACTCGACAAGGCTTGGGCCTGAGCTTTATGGCTCCCTCAGTCTGGCACAGTTTGTTTACAGATCAACTTTTTTATCTGTCACATGCTTCGGAAACAACAGGTGGAGACTAACGGTGAAATGCTTACTGAAGGGCCCTTCCCAACAATGCAGTGAGAAAAAGACTAACAGGAGGAATAGCTTAGTGGGGGAGCAGGTAGCTTAGTGGTTAAGAGCGATTAGGGGAAACATCTGTCGATGTGCCCTTCAGCAAGGCACTTTAACCTAAATTGCTTGGATAAGAGCGGTTGCCATAAATGACTAAAAGGTCAAATAAATTAAATATACAATGAGTAAGTTAATTTGGAAGGTACCAGTATCCTACTAGGTATTGAGGTAGTAGATAAGTGGGGGGGAAAAAGATTTAGTAGCCACCAATTGTGCAAATTCCTCCCACTTAAAAAGATGAGAGAGGCCTGAATTTTATATAGGTAGCACCAATATGACAGACAAATTGAGAAGAAAAAAAATCCAGAAAATCACATTGTAGGAATTTTATGAATTTATTTGCAGATTATGGTGGAAAATAATATTTGGTCACCTACAAACAAGCAAGATTTTGATCCTCACAGACCTGTAACTTCTTCCCTTTAAGGGAGCCCTCTGTCCCTCCACTGCTACGTATTAATGGAATCTGTTTGAACTGTATCAGTGTAAAAGATACGTAAACCTAAACAGTCACACTCCAAACTCCACTATGGATAAGACCAAAGAGCTGAGTTCAAAGGACACCAGAAACAAAATTGCAGACCTGCACCAGGCTGGGAAGACTGAATCTGCAATAGGTAAGCAGCTTGGTTTGGAAGAAATCAACTGTGGAGAATTATTAGGAAAATGGAAGACATACAAGACCACTGATAATCTCCGATGGGGCTCCACGCAAGATCTCACCATTGGGTGCGAAATAAAAAGAAGGGGAGCAAAAATCAGAACCACACAGACTAGTGAATGACTGCGAGAGCTGGGATCAAAGCAACAAAGTTAATCAGTAAACAAGGAGGACAAACCGGCAGTGCAGACGTGTAACCCTGCTTAAGCCAGTACATGTCAGGCCCATCTGAAGTTTACTAGAGTGCATTTGGAGATCCAGAAGAGGATTGGGAGAATGTATATGGTCAGATGAAACCAAAATAGAACTTTTGGTAAAAACTAACGCGTTTGGAGGACAAAAATGCTGAGTTGCATCCAAAGAAAATACTACTGTGAAGCATGGGGGTGGAAACATCATGCTTTGGGGCTGTTTTTTTTGCAAAGGGGACCAGGTGACATTGATCAAAGATGAATGGGCATGTATAAGAGATTTTGAGTGAAAACCCTCCATCATGCAGGGCATTGAAGATGAAACGTGGTTGGGTCTTTTCTAGCATGACAAATGATCCCAAAGTACCACCGGAACGAAGGAGTGGCTTAGAAGAAAGCATTTCAAGGTTATGGAGTGGTCTAGAACAGGCTCAGATCTCAACTCCCATAGAAAATCTTTGGAGGGAGTTGAAAGTCTGTGATCTCTAGCAATAGCCCCAAAAATATCACTAGAGGAGATCTGCATGGAGGAATGGGCCAAAATACAGCAACAGTTGGAAAGATAAGAATCAACGGAGAATCACAAAGATGACATAGCATTGAGAAACTTTGTTATTGGACAAAACAACATAATTTAAAAAAAATCATTAAAAATGTTAAAGGTTGGATTAATTTTTCAATTTGTTGTCATAGTTGATTTCGGGTACTATGATGAAAATTATAGGCCTCTCTCATCTTTTTTAAGTGGAGAACTTCACAATTGGTGTGACTAAATACTTTTTTCCCCACCATGTATGTAAGGGATAAATGATTGCTCTGTACGTTACTGAGATAAGGGAAACGCCGGGGCATTCTTTGCAATTTTTTCTCAAGGGAATGGAAAGAACGGAGTGTTTAATCGCTTTGATAAACGTTATATTAATAATAATTACAGAAAAAGAAATGGTTGATATTTTAGTATTGTCATATTTTAGTTGCTAGAGACGCGATCAGTTTTATATGTGTTGT